>NC_143563.1:15465833-15770000 GCF_054136105.1 Typopeltis vanoorti
ACAGGAACATGGATATCTTGACAAACTATGACAAGACTTCTACAAGTAGGTCTATATGTCCAAAGGCCTATAGTATGCATCCCTTTATCCAAAGTTTCGTTGAGCATGTTTTCATTGGTGCTGTATCCATAAAAATTAGACAAGAGAATCGATGGGCTAATGTACTCTTTACAGATGAGCATCATTTTCGTCTTTCTTCTGATTCAAGACAACAGTGGATCTGGCATGAAAGTGGTTGCTTACCATCACAAGAATATTCTTGAAAGGGATAGACAGGATGGTGTTGGGATCATGGTGTGGAGAGGCATTATGCTTAATGGATGCATCGAGCTACAAGTGCTGGAAAAAGGGATGGTGAACGATATTACAACGAAATTCTTTAATGTCATGTCCGATTGTTAGATGGTGCTCTAGGTGAAGAATTCGTTTTTATGGATGACGATGCCACACCACATCATTGTACATGAGCATACTTCTGGAGACTGAGGATAATAATCAAATCAAGTGGCCAGCAGACTGTCCAGATCTTAACCCATAAAGCATGTTTGGGATGCAATACGGAGATGTGTTGCTGCTTGAAATTCTCCTCCAGAAAACAAATAAGGCCTTATACTTGCTTTGTGGAAGAGTCGGCCAGTTTGCCTCAGGAACTCCTGAATCACTTGGTGTTAAGCATGGTACGATGTTGTGAGAGCTGAATCACAGTTCGGGGTGGCCATATTCCATACTGAAAGTCTCTCTGCACAGCTTTCTGTAAGCACAGTACATTAATTCCTCAACTATATTCTTAGAAAATTTGTAACTTTTGACAATATTGCAATTTAATTTGTATGAAATTTATAACACATTTTTGTGTAAATAATTTATTATATGCTGGCAATAAATTCATATCCACATTTGGCTGTAGTCATGAAAATTTTTTCATATACAAGTAAAAATGCAGTTCATCCTTAGCTTTTGGACACCCAAAAGCTAAGGGTGTCCAAAAGTTAATCCTATCCAAAAGCTGATGAACTACACTTACTAAATTCTGATAACAATAATAAATTATGATATGAAAAAGTTATTATTATTATTACAATTGAATCATCGCAATTGATTGACAGCAGTGAGTCCCAGACTGAAGACCTCAGTTCATGGTTTCTTGTTCTGATAGCTGACTGCCGGAAATCTCGGTATTCAAAGATGGCCCAAGCCATAGACACTATGACAGAACAAGTGACAAGGCTTAGGGACACATTTAAAGAAGGGCACTATAAAGCTGTGGATCTGATCTTTTAGGCCATCAAGACTGGCACGGCACCAGCCTCCAGACAATCCCCAGACTCTTAATCCCAGAGGCCACAAATGCTGAACTCTCTCTATGGGGGACTGCTTGGGCCCTCTCACTCATGATTGACCACTCTGCCAACATCACTAATTGGACAAGGATACTAGCTCTCTCGATCCATAGCCCCATCACCCATAGACAAATCCTTGCAGATTATTGCGCCCAAGCAGTCACTCCCACACACCGCCAGAAATCCCACGTGCAGCAGCTGCCATTACCCCCGCAATTGGCCTGCACCAGGATTACCTCACTGACTATACCACTTTTGTGGTCAGATACCACAGTGTCTTATGCCATATTATTGACAACCCCCACCCTGCCTGACCCTGAGGTGCATACCCTGAGCGCCTGGTTCTCACAGAGACAGGGGACCCCCTTCACGGCCATAAATATGCGAGCCTATATCCTACATGAAACCAAAGATGATCCGGCCAGCTGGGCCTCAGTGGACTTCTTCTCATGGGTAGAGAGTGCCAGCATGGACAAAATGGTCCAGTTCTTTTCCTTCATGGCCCTGTGTGCACTCCGATCCATCTCATCAATGCCTGAGACTATAATTACTAACATGCAAACTAACTCTGCCTTTTATCAGGCAAGAGCCCATTCCTCAGGAATTCCTAACGTCAAGGTGGGCCATACAGTTCAAATTAGCAATGTATTCAACTCTGGCTCTATCAAGCTCAGGACTGTGATAGTGCCTTATTAACCACGCTACCGGCCAAGACGTCTATAGACGTTCACGTTATCATGGATGCGAAGTGCTTATTAAAATTATAATACCATTGTTACAACAATGAAATATATGATGGATACGAAGCGTATGCAGATGCGTATTTGATCCATAACGGCCGGTAAGGTGGTTAAAGGCCTACCTAAGGTTCTTTGACAATGCCCCAGGAGGCCCTTTTCCAGAGGACATCTCAGTCCTGAAGTTTGGGCTACCTATGACTACAGAGTATAATGGCCTTTACTTCCCGGAGAGCTACCTGAGTGCAGTGGCAATGACAGGATGGGTTGATGGAAAATTAGTAGGGGACCTTTGGTGGGGGAACAAAAGCCACGAGAGTGAGCGACTTGCGACGTTTTTGACAGAATACCTCAGAGCCAATGTCACAGACCGCAGGTTATGGAAATGGAGCCGGAGTCTTGACTATACATATCTGAGCAACTATAGCAGTGTATGCAACCCGTGGCTCTGTTGTTTGTTCACGGCTATTGGAAAACCCAATGATGCAGATTTCTGGAACAAATTATCTCTTAGAGATCAACAAGCTGATGTATGAACAGCTAGAGAGGTGGCAGCTAGGTATAAACGAGCATTAACCATCGAGAGCATTACTGCAGAAGATGCCCCTGCCATTCAGGGGATTCGAGATACCCTTCTTCAACGCGAGTAGGCCTTCGCAAGGAAAGGCTTGCACACCCCATACCCATGGCCCCCCTACCTGACCATGAAGTCAGTGAACAAGAGGAAGCAATGGACCTCCAGCATCTGCTAGATACTACTCGCATTATGTAAGGGGAAAAAAAAAAAGGGTTGGCCACTAGAGGGCTACATAGTATGTAGTGTTTGTAGAGAGCTCCTGAAAAGATAAGTGTTATTTTGAGTAAAAATTGGCAATACTGCTTGAATCTTATGTAGTATTTTTTACTTTTGGTAACTTAGTGTGTCTGTGTGATTTTGGTGTGTTTTCTGCATTAGTTAATTAGCATTTTGATAAAATACAATAGATAGTGTGCACATGGCACCAATGAAAAGAAAAATAATGGCATCCAAATCGCCATCTTTGTTCAAAAATTTTAACGTAAGGGAGTTTGTTCAGTGTAACGTGTGCAAGATGTACGCTTTGCAGAGAGCGGTTGGAATTTGGTTAGATAATGATAGTGGACTGAATGTGTGCTGAAAGTGTAAGGAAAGTGAGGATTTAAAGTGTGTTTCAGGTCGTGAGATTGATGTCGATGCTGAAAGTGAGAATGTAGAAAATAGTGATATAATAGGGATTTGCGATGTAGTACCAGTTAGCTTTGAGAGTGGTGTTGAAAGTGAGAGTGAAGGTTTAACGGGGGGAGGGGGGGGATGAAGAGTTAGTTTCAATGAGTGAGATCGCATGGAGTGATACACAGGGCAAAACAGCAGCTTGAGTATTTGCAAAATTGTTTACCATGTGCATCAGCTAATGAAAGTCAGATGTACGATAAGAAAAATAAGACTATGATCGGGAGTGTAAGAAAAATGAAGGAGTGAGTGTTGTACGGTGATTCTTTAGTAAGAGGTGTAATAGACGAGAGTTTGTTAAAATCGTACTTACCGGGCGCGAAAAAGAAATGATAGTAGTGGCAGGAACAAATGATTTAAAAGATGATAAATTTGCTATGAGAGAGGACCTGAAGGAATTACTAGAGGCAGCAAAAGAAAAGAGTGAGATAGTTAAGATAGTGAGTCTGTTGCCACGGTATGACAGAGAAGAGTGAGAAGGAGGGCCATAATTGCAAATGGCTCTTTGCGCAGGTTATTCAAGAGGAGTGGTGCGAGTTTGATGAGCAAAAGGATTTATATAAGATGGATGGTTTGCATCTGAATGGATTTGGTGTGCGGAGACTGGAAAAAGTGTTGTTGAATGAAGTGGATGTGCAGAATTATTAGGAGGGAGGGGGGGGAGTGGATATGCAGACAGTGGGGCAGTTGAGTTTATGAATGTGTATAATATGCCCAAACAGGTACGAAGGATAACAAATCAGAATGGAATAGTTAGTATAAGGCATCAGGATAGGATGGGACTAACGGGCTTCTGCATTTCATGTATACTAATGCCAGGAGTATTAGGAACAAGAAGGAAGAATTTTTGGCCTTGGTTGGCTCTTCCAGACCACAGGCTATTGGCATTAGTGAAACATGGCTGAAAGAAGATGATATAGCTAGTGGGATAGAATGTGAGGGGTATAGTGTGTTCAGGTAAGGGACAGAGAGAATAAAATGGGGGAGGAGTGTTACTGATGATAGCTGATGAACTGCAGCCAAGGAGAATAGAAGTAGAACTGCAGGATAGAGAAAAGAGCACATTTGAGGCTATTTTTGTCAACCAATTCCAGAATTACTCCATATTTGGCAAAGGCAAACAGGATTTTTTTCCTTTCCCAGATGAAACCTGCAGTTTTTAATCCCATAACTTAGTAAAATCAATAAGAGAACTGAGCATATACAAAAGATATATATCAGTTAGGATTAAGAACAGAGTGCCTATTATCTTGTGTGCTATAGGAACGCACTGAACTTTAGTCAGAAGTGGAGACCAGCTGCCTAATGATCGTGAACATCTAGATCTAAAAGAAGGCTAATTACTCTCATTGGAAGCATGAAAATAACTGTACCAGATGCTATGACAATATGGATTTTATACCAAAATTATGTGTATAAATCTAGAGACACCTAGATTTCAGGAAAATGAGATACTGAGGGCACCCAGAAATAGCTGTGACTTTATTCTAGTTAAATAATTCCTTCAAATTTAGTATATTATATATGCATTCCTGATGTGTTTTTGAATATATTGTGAAGATACTTGGCCTCCTCTAATTCAAGTAGCTTTTCAACTTATTCCATATAAACTGCTTCTCTCTTGTATTATTAGCAAAACTTTTCCTGTTGATCTTCCCAGATGTTTACAAGATTCTTTGTTCTGTGGTCTATCCTACATCCACCAATCTGATCCATTGCAAATAATGTTTGTAGCAAAACCACAAAAAATTCATCAAGTGAATCTGCTATCAACTCTAAGCATATAAAAAAAGGTCTTCAGTCATTCACATCAGCAGATTCCTTACGAAAAAAAAATATACAAGCATAGTTGTCAGGCACTGTTACACAGTCTCATCCTCATGAAGTCTGATGGATTGAATGTATCTTCTTCAAAGGAAATAGTGTTCCCAAATTGTCTGTTTGTAATATATTTTTTTTCTTTTTAAATATCACACTTACCAGACTTTAGTACTATCTGACCAGAGTTGTCCTACTCAATCTCATGATCTGATATTATGCTGCTGAATTTTTTGTTACATGTGCATGACTTGGGTTCCTATCAGTTTATAGTGAAGATGCCTATGAAGCGGAGATAAAAAAAATTATATTAAATTATCATTATACTTTCAAGTATCTGTTGTCAATTTTCATAAGAATTTTTTTCTATAAGAAGGCAAAACCTCAATAAAAAAAAAGATCGATTAAAAATTCATTAGCAATTATGATGTCATTTTCCAAGAGTTGTGAATGAAGTGTTATTTGTCCACATCTCTAACTTCTTCAATTCTAAATTTATACTCCTTGACTCACAGTTCTGCTCAAGCATCATCATAAATGATCTTTTTAATCACAAGTTAGTTATCAGGTTTTTTAACACTAATATTTAAACTCTGAAAGGCAGAAGTTGTTATTTAATAAACAAGATTTTATTGAAAGATGACTGTATTCAAAACTAAATTATTTCAGTCTCACTCATTTCCCCAACACAGTAAATGACTGGTCCATCCATTATGCTTCATACAATAAATTAATCAAGAACTATAATAAAGACTTTAAAAATAATTCAACGTGGATTTTCTACTAGAAATAAGACAGAAGAGAAATTTGAAGCCACGATCAACAAAAGATTTTTTTACAAAAATAAATAGTGTTAAGGACCAATTTATTATTAAAGCTGGCAACTAAATCAGCATTACTAATCATGCCCAAAGATATTTCGTATATGGAAGGATATACGGTTTCTCCAGAGCTGCCATTACAAGCATTATAGAAGTAAACAGTAATGATGAATGCTGACTTATATTTCAATCATCTCATAAAAATACCCTAACTTTTCATGATTATAACTCACTTTTTTCCCTAATCTCTTATCATTTGAGTATATTATACATATTAGTTCACTGATAAACTAATTATTATATACATATAATAATTAGTTTACTGACCCACATTTGTATTTTCAACTAGTTCATTAAGAATCAAATTAATGCCAAAACAAATCCAAATAAAACATTCTTGATTATGATGTTAAATAAATTATCAAAATCAAAAAATATTCATATAGCAAACAGCTACACATAAAAAAACTACTTGGTTTAACCAAATGAAATCTACTAATATATGTAGCAGAGAAAAATATATAGCACAAATACAGATCCCCGATTATAAATTATACATTATATTTTTCCAGTGTAAACATCAATTAAAGACAACAAAAAAAAAAAAAAAAACATGTCCAAGTTTTAGTGGAAATTGAAACATACTCCTCATGAGGAATATACATTAATTTAGATATTGCTTACTATTCCTTCAGCACAACTTCTGTTTTCTTGGCATCAGTAATTCACCAGATAATTCCAACTTTTCAGAGAGACTGGATTTAAATTACAAACATATCAGCTGTAGAGTGTATCCTGTAATATATTCCTTGAAACAATGTTCTATAGTGCTACAGAACTGTTTCCAGATATTCTTATTAGGCAGCAGTATACATTTTAATAATAAATACTATCTAATCAACCCTTTCTTTAAATAAAAGAGGAAACAGTAGCAATAAGTATGAACATAAATAAGAAGGCCTACATATAATTACTTGCCTTAATTAGAAGAAAAATTATTTAGGTATTTAAGAAAATTATAATACAGTAAGCTCTCGATTTAATGGACACCCTGTTAATTTTAAAATGCTTTTAACCAAGGTTTGCTTATAATTAAATTAACAGGTTATTTTTTATTATTAATTTCCTGTTATTAAAGGTTATTTTTGGAAAAATGTTCATTTGTTTATTTCAATATAGATCGCAGAATTGTTTTTTAGAGTCTCAAAACCACAGCGAGGTTATAAGCAATAACACATATAGAAAAGTTTTTTGAAATTAAACTTTTCATAGATACAGTACTTAATTTTAATTACATAAAAGTTTCTACATAAGTAAAAACATGTAAATTAACTAATTTGTCAATTTTTTAACATACGCATTCGGAAAATCTACTTTATTATATAGTGGACTTTTGGATTTAATGGACATCCCCTTGCCTGAATTAGTCCGATATATCAAGGTTTTACTGTATTAGAGTAAAACGAATTATTAGAGCTCAATGTAGGAGGTCCATTAAGCTCTGTTAAATCCATTCATGAGTCAATTTTTCTTGAGAGCAATTTCAGATAAAGTGAATCTATTTTTCTATATGGAGCATTTTTTATTCCAATTTTCACTTGTGGCAGTTTTAATAAAAGCATTTAAAAATTATTTTACAAATAGGAAATTGATTAGCGTATGAGAAGATACCCCCTCCCCACTACCCATTTCCTAAGCTTATAATTATGAAATAAATCAAAACCGATTCAATTAAATCTAATTTATATGAAATGCATTTTTAACCTTTTGATTGCACAAAAAATAGTATTTACCTAATAGCTCATATATTTTGTCACATCATTTTTCACTTAAGGTGTTCTGGATGCCTACAGGGTTTTGATGGGGATTTTCAAATAAGATCCAACACAGCAATTAAATTAATGTGCTTTTAAACACTATAATGAAAGATGAACCATGTCCCTTACAGGAACAAATCTTTAATCTCTAATGCCACCAGTCTTACACAATTTCCTTTGCTTGATCTGTTTAGTAACATATATTACCAAGCTAAAATCATTCCAATTTCTTTCTTTAGAGTATGAAAATGAAATGGTCATACATCACTTACATTTTTATTGCATTCCCACAGTTTTTATACATGGGTATATTTTATACCAACAAAAGTGATCAAAGACTAAGATCCTTTCTTTCTCTGATATTAATACAGTATTCAATTACTGAATTAAATTAAGTACATGTTCAGATCTGTCCACTGACGACATCCCTGGATCCTTCAATTCCAGTTTTGAAAAATGAATACATCATCCAATTTAAGTACATAGTAGCCAACATCAGAAATAACTAGTACAGTCTTGAAAATGTCACCTGAAGTTCAGTGGGCATATAGTGAATGTTGAAAAAAAAAAAAACTACATAGCACATTGTTTCAATGGTTTAAGGAGCACAGTGATAAGTAAGGATAAAGTGGCAGCTATGCCCTGTATAAGGCACTGATCAGACCATACACGGCCTGTTATGCTAAAATCTGATCTTCATACCATGAAGATCAGATTTTAGATGTGGAGAAGGTCTAGACATGAGTGACTAAGACAATATCTGGAGTGTTGGGTATGGAGGGATTGAGGAAATGCAAACTGCAGAGTTCAAGTGTATAAGTAGAAAAGAGGTGATATGATAAAGACATTTAAGTTATTATTATGATGATTCAGGTCTCCATGGTGTCAAAAGACTCATTGTAGGAGGTCCATCCTAGAAAACAAAGTCATCATACAATTCCTTAAACTCACTGGCCAATCGTGCTCTCACCACTATCCGGCAAGGCATCTCATGGTTCAACCATCCTCCATTCAAAGAAATCTCACCTTCTTGCTCGCAGCTTCCTTTCGTAACTCCCAAAGGATGGTCCCTTGTCTTCGCTTCCTTCCCCTGTTCCACCAAGCGAAAGAACTCCCCAGTGCCAACCCTGTAACTACCTCCTCAACAGTTTAAAAGCTCAATCATATCACCTCTCCAAGAGATTTTTACCAGATTAATACAGAAGGGATTATACACAGAGCAAGAGGATAAGAATGAGAGGAATTCCTTAAAGTTGTACAAAAGTGTGAATGCACTACCAAAATGTGTTGTGAATGCCAGGAATAAGTTTAAGGTTAAGAATGTAAGATATGCTGCTCAATAAGTCCTATTGACCAACCAATCTATGGGCCTAACATAAAAATAAATAAATAAACAATTAAAAAAATAAGTGAGACCTCCCACAATGACACTGACTCTATGAAAGTTACTATTATATAATACAGTATTTACAAATAAAAGAAATTAAATACTATATTCTTCCTAATCTTCAGTCCACACAGTTAGTCTAGTGGCTATGTGCTTCGCAACCTGGGGAAGGAGTGTCCTAGGTTTGATTCCCGTCTACAACGTGAGGAGCTTAAGGATCTTTCTCAGCCATAGCCAAGTTAGTCGGTCTTGGGCTTGGACAGCAGGGTTCCCCCTCCCCAGTTTATCTGGGGTTTTTCATTCCGCAAGCAGGCAAACCGGCCACGTGAATACACGCTCCTACAGTCAAAAAATACATCCACCCCAGCGGCAGGCCGGTTGGAGGTTGTACTAACAAAAAGTCACATCAAAATGTAACATGCAGACCGTGCATTGGAAGAGGGATAAACACGTAGAGGATGAAGAATTCTTCCCAATCTTCAACATACTGAATTTTCGTGATTCATTTTGTAAGAAAAACTTTTGCATGTTTTCTTAACCTATATTTACAAAAGTCCCCATCCCTAATCCCAAAAGTGATATCACAGGTTTTTAATTTTTTTTTTATCCCCAACCCCTTTTCATAAGACAAAAAATATTACCGACCCTTGGCAGTACTGGTTAAGTTGAGGTGTTTTTTTTTTTTTTTTTTTTTTACATGGTTATATTTAATATTATATAATTCAATTATTATAGTTTAGAATCTTTTCATATGCATATAAAAATAAGAAATTTAGAAAACGTAAAATGACAGGTTGTATTGTACAATAATTTGAATAGTTCTGTAATAAATATTTAATTTACTCATGTTTATCAATGCTTGTTGTGATCCCTAGAATATTTTTTTCATAACCTGCAGATTAAGAACCACTGGGTTATGTAATTAACGACCAAAATTGGCACTATCTTAAGAATGGACCTTAACAGTTTTAATACAAAAATTTGGGAAGGAGCAGGGTAGGCTATATATAACTCTCATATAGACTATTGCAAAAACTTGGAAATGCTGAGGGAAAAAAAAAAGATGCAATGATATGTACACAAAACAAAAAATGATTTAAAACTATGAACAAATTATTGTTATAAAACCACCTCAAGAAATAACACAAATTAACCAACATTCAGTGCTTTTCTTGTAAAACAGTAGGTGATTCATTCTTTGCTAGCAAGAAAAGTTGACAATTAAAACCATACCACATCCATATGTCATATATCACTGTTAATAAAGGTGCTGGTATGCTGTACTGTTGTGTACCATTCCACAAAAAGCAATGACCAACATACACATACATAAAAAAAAAACTCAGTTATCTTTTGGTTTCCAAGTTTTACATTTTGCTTCATCAAACCACCATTTATGAAGATTTGTATATACAGATGGACGTCCAGAAGTATCATATAGCTTCCTGCAAATTTCACAAGCATAATGTGTGTGTTTTAACACATAATGTTTTTTCCATTCAAAATAACTATTGTATTTTTTATCATCTTTGGCAACTGACAACAAATATTGTGCTAATTCTCGAGGGGAATGAAATGCCAAAGCATCAATATAAGAGTTTGGTGGCCCAACTTTTGAATAATCTGCTCCTCCAAAAACAACAGGAATCATATTTGTTTCAAGTATGAAGAAAAATTTTTCTGTTACATAATCTTTACAGATGGAATTCTCAAATGAAAAGTAAAAACGATATTCTTTGGCAACCTGATTATAGCACTCTTGGGACATTTTTGGTAAACATATTTTATCTCCACAGCTGCCATAAATATCAACTGGAATGCTTTTCTTGAACTCTTCAACAAAACCTTCTCTGTTACTAGGTGTGTGGCAATTACTTGAAAACCATGCCACCATTCTGGTCTTGTTCAGTGCAAAATTCTGAAGCTGTGCAACAGGACTAGGACTGTGAAAGATTTCAGGGTTTAATACAACTTCAGAATCAAGTCTGTATGTTACTGTCCAATTCATAAGACCATTCAATGGTGTCAGAATGTTTGGTGTATGTGGTGGAGATTCATGATGTAGAAGAATCCATAACTGCCATGAAAATTTTGTTGGAGGCATATCTTCTAGATTAATATCTCTCAGGTGAAAAATAACAGCATCTGCTTTGGATAACATACTACGGTTGGAAGTTATGTGACAGCTAGATAATGGGCACTGTAAGGATTTTAAAGGAGGAATATAATCAACTTTTGTAAAAAATGCTGTCCAAAGCAAAATTATTTTTTCGGTGTGAAAAGCAGTTTTCTTTTTATCTATATTCACTTTGACTTCAACTCCTTTTTGGTGTCGGTAGGTATGCCGAAGCAGCTCACGCTTAGTAGTATCAACATCTGAAAATGAAATTAACTTGAACATGAAAAAAGAGATCAGCGCTACACTGATAATGAGAACAAGAAGTGTTCTAGGCAGCTTCATTTTGGTAGAAAGGAAAAAAAGTGATTATGGATTAAATTCAGATATCGTAATATATATTAATTTTTATTTTTATATATATAAAAAAATTATAAACAAAGGGCATTCAGAACTTCTTAGTTGTAAGGATAGCTGACAGAGATCAAGTTTCCAATAGTCATCATCTTCAAAGATTGGTTAAGAAACCTATAAAAAAATATACCAATATTAGATATTTTTTGAAAGTTAAATGATGCAAACATTAAAAGATACTCTCATGCCTTATTTTCAAATTATTTCTTATAAATAAAATATAACCATAGAATGAACTGTGAAGTCTCAGGGAGGAAAATACATGCTTTATTTGTGTAAGATTTTGCAATACTACTTGGTAATTTACCATACAACATACTTTCATTCAAAATTCATTTCACTTAACTCTGGATTGCCTTTTTAGATCTGTTATTCATGAACCAGATGGTAGCCTTCATTTCTCAGTTTTTAGAAAGAAAACACATATCGAACTTTACATTCATTCACACTATCATAATTGCCAAAAACCTGGCCCCATTAAGACACTAGTACACTGAGTGTACACACGCACGCACACACACACTCTGCTCTACTGAAATGCTGTTTTCTCAAGAAATAAATCACACTAAGTCCACCATCCTTACTAATGCTTACTGAATCTTATATGAAAACAAGATAACTGATCATTATAGTTTCCCTGCCATCTTCTTCTATCATATAATAAATTTAGTTTAATCCTTTATCCAAGTGTGAGCAAACAAAGTTTGCGCCTGAAAGTATCTTCAGGACTGGGGTAAGGTAGCGCAACACCAAAATTTTTTATTATATTCTAACCAAGTGAAAAATAAACTTTCTTCTATCATAATAGTGATAAAGAGGTGGTCCATGGTGTTACCATTTCATATGTTAAAGATGTCTTGAATGGCATTGCCAAACTATTTAGATCTGTTACAAGATATCTACTTTTCTAGGAATTTGATAAAGACAAGTGTATCAAATTCCTTGCCAGTGTGGATTATTGTAATTTGATCCAAACAGGTAGATTGTCAGCTGCACATAATGATGAACATTTAGACTACATTAAGATCCATGATCCAGAACAATCAGGACTTCCAGAATACACTATCACCACCAGACATCAAATCTTATGGAAGAAAATTAAGGTTCTCCATAAAGTGATAATCTCTTGGAATGTCTTTACAAAGAAAGTTATGAAACCTTGCTATACTGACCAAATCTAAATAGAACTGATGGACTAAAATTATTCCTCTTATGGGAAATAGTTCTTCTCCACATGTTCCAGAAATGATCTAATTATTATTTTAATTATTTATTATTTTTTTTTTAAAAAATCTCTTGTTAAAGTTATTTGTACTAGAACTTTAATGTATTTTGATCATGATACCTATATCATTTTTTTTTAATGTGGTTACCATCCATGAAGGGTTATCACCAACCGTATAGTACACTTTGCACAGTGGATGGGCTAAGGATTTTTTTTTTTCATTTTTGTCAATTTTATATATTTGTTGTAATATTTTTAAATTTATTTTTACATGGTCCAGAAATCCTGCTCTAGTGACCAAACATGGAACTTTTCCAAGCCACTTCAGGCCTCCAATAAGTGGGACGGTAGTCTCACACCAAGCGATGAAATTCATATTCCACCTAAAGACAATCACAAACGTGCCCACAGCAGGATTCAAACCAGTGACCAGTTGGTTGGAGAGTGGGTACGCTAACCACTTTGCCAACCAGGCTGGTGGGTACATACATTTTGCATGTTGAATCTACCAGTTTGTTCTTGTTGTTCAATTTGAAAATCATACTGAAGATGACCTTGATACTAGGGCAAATATTTTACACCAATAAAATATTTACGTAAATTAAATCCATATTATGTTTTACTATCTTCAGAATGTGTAACACTTATAAGCTAAGAGGGCAAATAACACTATCAGAACACATACTGCAGGCTTTAGTCCCAAATAGCTGGAAGGTTTGAATAAGGGCCAGAGCAACCAAGGATATAATTATTATTATTATTATTATTCCTGATACCTCCAAGGAGTCCGAAGACTCATCGCGGGAGGACATCTTCAACCGTCTCTACACCTTACCTCTACTACGAATCAACGCCATCTACCGCCCACCTCCAACACCACCACAACTAGTAATTTTTGTCTGTAAATTGTGTGTGTTCTGAAGGGCCGATTTGTATGTATGCGGGATGAAAAACCCGAGTTTCCGGGAGAAAAAACCCTGCTACTTCCGTATGAGATCTGCTAACTCACCATCGATTGAAATCGACCAGATAAAGATTCCTCCCGTCGCGACGAGAATCGAACTTAGGCCTATTCCAATCGAAGGGCGCAATGTACGGTCGTTCTTCCAATTGCGCCACGGAGGCGCTAGAGATAAGACTAACATATTATGTCTGTTAATTTCATGTATTATTGGGCCAGTATAACTGTTGTGCAAGATAACCAACAAACCCCCAAATTTCCAACCACAGGACAAATGCTGCAATATCCTCATAAAGGTGCTACAGAGACTAGTCCCAAATAGAAGCATCTTTACTTCTTCAAGCAATATACAAGAATTCTGTAATTATTGTTGCAAACATTTGATAATTATGTACTTGGAGGGAGGTGGTGGGGGGGGGGGGGGAAGTAGATGAAAAAAATTCAATATTATAATTCTATACATTGAAATTGGGGGGAAGGTGTATGTTTTCTTGAAAGACACATTATTATTATTCATGACACCTCCAAGGAGTCCGAAGAATCAATGCGAGAGGACACCCACTGTACAACTCCCTGTCTCCAATACTATACCGAACTTCTACTACCAAGCATCTACACAACGCCATCTACCGCCCACAACCATCACCACAGCTAGTATTTTTTGTCTGTAAATTGCATGATGAAGGGCCGATCTGTCTGTATGCAGGATGAAAAACCCGAGTTTCCAGGAGGGGAAAACCCTGCTACCTCCGTATGAGATCAGCTAACATTATGCACCAAATTCCACACCGATCCAAAACCAAACTTGTAACAAGGACTTGAATGCTCACAATATTGATAACAAATGACCCAACTAATGTTTTTATTTATTTATTATTATTATATATAGGGAACTGTCTACACAAGGTTGAGATACAAGGGGAATATAGTGGCAGTGACTGTGATGCAGTATGGCATGAGGTGGATGTTGATAAGATGAGATATTCAGCCAAGTGTTGCTAGTTGATATAGGCTGGGGAATGTTGAGAGTGGAAACAAAGAAATGCATAGACAACTTGACTTAGTAAGCAAAAGAAGGGGAATGAGTGATTTAATTATGACAATACTGATTGGAATGAAAAGATGGCACCTAATAAGGAATATTAATAAGGATTAATGAGCATTATAATACTCCATAATAAGGAGTATTAATTTCTTGATTTCAGAAGGGACAACTATCTTAGACACATGAGGGAGTGAGAGTCTTATATATGATATCATCAAGAGCATGTGCTTGTGAATGAAGTGTCTAATCTTCACCTAGCTGGCAAGAGTAACCATGAAGTGATCACCTTTTTATGGAGAACACATTTAGTACACTAGGTACTGTGGGTGGGCAAGAAGGGTTGTTGCCAGTCATACAAGAACTGTGAAGATAGAGTATATGTGAAACTACAGAGCTGGTGATTATGAAAAGCTAAGTAAACAACCTGGAGCTATAGCATGGAAAGAGGAGTTGTGTGAAATGAGATGGATGCTGTTTGGGCACTGACCAAGTGCTATTTAACAGCAACAATATCTATTCCAAGATAGGAGTGAAATGATGAATGAAGAGATTAAGCATGAAATCTAGAACAAGACACTGTGGAAGCAACATAAGATGAATGTTGGTAATAATCAGCTGCATGAAAAGTACAAGGAGCAGGACAGGAAGGTGACTTGGTTAGTAAAGACAACAAAAGTGCAATATGAGCACAAATTTTTAGGCAATTGAGCCAAGAAAAATTCCTAGTGAACTGAATCAATATGTCAAGTAGACAAAAGAATAACTATAGAAGGAGGATGTTAGTTGTTGACTGATGCAGAGAATATAGTTGATTTTCAATGAGTGAATCAGTTTATCAGCATATTTCATCCTTATGAAGACATCATGAGAGGCTGGAGAGTAGAAGATATATGGAAAGCAAGCAGGAGATATATGAAGAATTAAGTAAACTTGAGGTTAATAAGGCAGTAAGAATTGACAATATATTACTGCAAGTTTAGAAGGAATGCTCTGGGGGAAGGGGGACAAAAACAAAATTAAAAATCGTTCATAAGTGTGTTAGTTTCACACATACAGTCTACCCCAACACATACAGTCTACCACAATAAAGATTACATCAAATCTATTACCATCCCCTATATCCAGGGCACCTCTGAGAAAATAACCAATATCCTCAAAAAATATGACCTTACTTTTGTTACAGACCATATAAAAAGTTGGCATCCCTTATCCGCTCTACCAAAGACCAACCACTTACCCTAGAGCTACCTGGTGCATACCAGGTCCATTGCAGCTGCAAATTGTCCTACTTTGGCCAAACAGGCAGGACAGCAAATATCAGGATTTCAGAACACAAAGACTACATCTGGTTTCACCAGTACAGCCGCTCTGGGCTGGCAGACCATGCCTTAGATATCCATCATAGAATTCGTTGGAAGAAAACAAAAATAATACACCGCAGCAAGTTTAAATATGAAAGATTATTCAAGGAATCATCAGCAGCTCTAAAAAACGTTCCTACCTTCAACAAATTTGGGTGCATGAAACTACTCCAAATTTGGAAGACTTACATTATGAGAATTTCAGCCCAACTGCCAAGACAACCAAATTAGCCTGCCAGAGGGCACCATTAGAACTTTAGGAACAATATTAGTTTCTTGCTTTCTTCCTCATTTGCTTTTGTTAGTGTCTGCGTGCACATACCATATCTTTATGTTCCTGAAGATGGCAACATGACGTTGCCGAAATATAGAAGTTATTCATTAAAGTTGCCTTTAATTAATATACTTTATATGCATTGTTAATTCCATAAACTAATTACCAGTTACATACAGTCTAGGAGTTATATAATTAAAGACTACTTTCTCTGCTTATGATGTGAGCCAGGATAATTGTTAAGCATTCTAATAAATAATAATTAGGTACCTTTGTAATTGTTTTTTGATAATTTCACATCTCATAAATCAACCATTTATTACTTTTTTTAAAGTAACATTTCAATCTTTTCTAAATGCTGTGGACAGAAATGGATTTGTTAATACTAATACTTTATACTGCACAAATATAATATATTTGTGTAGTATAAAGGTTGGAAAGAGTTATGACAATGACGACAGTAATGACAAGTCCCTTCAGAAAGATTTAAATAGGCTGGTATCTTAGAAACATGACTGCTATTTTCATTTTAAACTGCAGAGTGAAAAAGGGAAATGTTTATACTGTATTAGCTGAACTGAGCTCTGTTCAGCAGATGAAATTCCAGATTTGAGGATGATGGTCAACTGAGGCTTGAAAGGTTAAGGGACACATTGCAAGAGTTGTGCGAACAACAGTATTTCTGCTATGATAAGGAAGACAAGTCAAAAATACAGAAGAATAGCAGTTGTGTTACTGATTAGGCCACGCTAAAAACTACTATTATGCAGATTTAATTGCCTAGTTTCTGAAATGTTGATCAGGACTCTGCAATGTTAGCAATAGGAGAGGTAAACAAAGATATTTAAGTGGGCAAGGAGATTTGAAGATTAATACAGAAATGATTATTCATACAAGATGCCAAGAAGTCCTTCCTGGAAGTTATATTAGAATATGGTAAGAGAATTGGGAGTGGATTTATTTTTTTATAGATTTTAAGTGATAGATGTGTGGAATATGTTGCATGTGAAGTGTGTGAATGAGTTTAGGGCATAATACTACAGATTTCATTTTACTGGTAATGAAACCTCCCATGAAGATCTGAATATAATAAATGAGTAACTTGTTTATTCGTTTATTTTATTTTTTTTATTTGTTGAAAATTGGTATCAAATTTCCATTTGATACCAGAGGCAAATGCCTGCTTGTCTGTCTCTAGCAAAAACCCTAGTGTATTCCTTAATATTTTTCTTTTAGTGTTTCATTTCTGGATAAGACTTTCTGCATTTATGTGAGATGAAAATAACTTAACAGAGATTTTGGAAATACTGTGTCAAGCACAACATTAATGTACCCAAATTTTGAATGTGCTTTTATTATTTGTTAGTAGTATTTTTTTTTTCAGACATTTTGTGTTATCAAAATCTCCTTTGTCTGTAGCCAAAAACATTTTTTCGAGCAACAAATTTCAGAATTAAGAATTTTGACATTTAATCAACAATGGCTATTCACAAATGATTGCACAATGATTATCTTCCATCCCATAAGCCAACCTGACCATAATGTGGAAAGATTTTGAGCCAAATTGTTTTAGATTATAAGTAGTGCTGAAAGACTGAAACAATGATAAAAAGATATAACATGAAAATGTACTCTGAAGAGAACACAATAATTATACAAAAATAAATTTCTACAATAAGTACAGAGATCAACAGAATCCTAAGGAAATAGGCCAAAGTTATGCACTTAAATCAAATGAGTTTCAAACAATCTTGTGGAATTGGATGGTTGTTATAATTAATCTACCCAATTTAAAGGAATGTGATACTTCAACATTTCGAAATTAGGTCTGCCCTCCCGCTCTTGCATGATAAATTACCACCAGATGGCAACATTGGCCTGCAGTCTTTATATGTGTGCATTTAATCCCTACATATCTCTTTATAGGTAAGTAATTCATTCCTGGATATGTCTCCTAGTAACAAAAACAAAAGGAATTCTTGTAATCCAGGTCTTTATTTACATGGGTATTTATTTTTTGATTAGGCGGTAAAAATTACAAACCCTATCGAAAATATACCTAGTGTCTCCGTAAGTATCAAACAAAGAAAATAAAACAACAACAAAAAAGGGGAGAGGGAAGAAATGTGTATAGGCCTTCAAAAGGGTTATGGCTGCAGACTGACATTAACAGTTACGTTTTTCGTAGTACGGGGAGAGGGAAGAAATGTGTATAGACCTTCAAAAGGGTCATGGCTGCAGACTGACATTAACAGTTACGTTTTTCGTAGTACAATTTTGGACCCTGTCAGGTCTATAAACATAAATGTTAGCATTTTTTTTTTAATTTACATGTCGTTGCAAGGAGTTATAAAAAATTCGGATATTAATATGAACAATACAGACAAAAACACAATTATATGAGAATGAGAAAACACGCACTCATAGAAACTTACTATACCACATTCTGCAATGTTCATAGACACGGTTAACATTGCTTTCTTTTCATTATGTTTTTCAATGTTGTCATTATTTCTCAACTGAACTTCAATAATTTAAAACTTACCGCTAAGGATGTAAACCTTCATGCTTTACGTACTCTCTCGAAATATGAAGTATAATATATCACTATCCAAAATAGTTGTCAGTTATTTGCACTAACGAGATATCCATTATTTTTAATTCACATCAAGTGCTTTGAAGTAAAAAAACGATGAAGTTTAATTAGTACCGTACAGTTATACACGCCCAGTCACCTGATTTGTTTTCGTGCGATAGGAATACCTGAAACACCCATTACTAAGTAACACTTATCATTAACGCTTGAATACCGCTTCCTCACACAGCTATTATTGGTAGCATATCTGGTAGCCCAGGAGATTCTTGAGTTGAAATTATAAAAATCAAATAAAAAAAAAAGCACATTTAATTTTTTTTCACTTGCTTTTCCATTTCACAAAGTATATCTGAATTTTTAGAAACAATTACTTCAATCAATAATAAAATAAATACTGTACATGGAAAGCTGGATAAACTTTTTTTTTCCTTGCGCTTCTCGGGACAGTACGATTTCGGATTCTGTCTGATCTTTACGCATATTAGTATTAATATTATTACGATTATTATACGGGTGTCTCCATGGAGCTAGAAGGCTAATCGCTGGAAACCCTATATTCACACACATTAGCACTATTCGTTTTTGTTAAAGCAGGTTGCATTTACACACGCGCGCGCGCGCGCGCACGCACACACACACACACACACACACACACATATATATATATATATATATATATATATATATATATATATATATATATATATATATATATATATATATATATATATATATATATATATATATATATATATATATATAAATGGAGTAAAACCTGGTTTTACTCCATTTCCCAAGTAAGCAAACAGACAAATAAGTCAAGTTTGCGCCTGCAAGTGATGCAAGTCTAGCTGATCCTACAGGTAGTGCAAGACCAAGGCAACTCGTGGTAAAGGTAGCATGAGCTCTGATCACTAATCTTTATATTTACCCTTAATACCAAAACACATCTCCAAGAAGGAGATACATGATGTTTTGTTTTGGCCTCTTGCCTTTAATACATCTCCAAGAAGGAGATACATGATGTTTTGTTTTGGCCTCTTGCCTTTAATACAAAACATCATGCATCTCCTTCTTGGAGATGTGTTTTGGCATTAAGGGTAAATATAAAGATTAGTGATCAGAGCTCGTGCCACCTTTACCACGAGTTGCCTTGGTCTTGCACTACCTGTAGGATCACCTAGACTTGCATTACTTGCAGGGGCAAACTTGACTTATTTGTCTGTTTGCTTACTTGGGAAATGGAGTAAAACCAGGTTTAAAAATTGCTTGGTATTCTTAACATATATATATATATATATTTCCTTTCAGTAACTGACAAATCCTATAACGCATGAATAAAATAATATATGTGTTAATTAAATAAAATTCCTTGTTTTGTAATTAAGACATAAGTCCTAAAATGGGCTTGAATGATTCTTTTTTATTTTTCTTCTCTTGAAGATATGTGTAGTTAGGATCAGTCATGTTGCTTGGGGGGAAAAATAGCTTGGAAAAAAAATTTCGACAGTAGAATGCCATTTACTTTAGGGTTTCAGCATATCCTCATGGTAATGTCCATGACTCTGTATTGACAGAAGAAAGATCCTCCTAACAAGTTCGATACTATTAAAAAGTACAGGAACTTTTTATAGGTCTGGTGTCAGCCTGTTCCAAAGTTAGCTCATTTTTGGCACAGGTAAATAGTACATTTGTTATTATTATTCTGAAGAAACGCAGAGCATTTCTAACCCCCACAACTTTAAAAAAAATCGGCAATAGAACACCTCATAATGTACTAGTAGGAATTTTTTCTTTAGCAAATAATGTACATATAAAAAGTGATAGAAGAATAAACAGGTGGTATACCGCCAGCCTGGCTGGCCGAATGGTCAGTGCATCCGCTCCCCAGTCAAAGGGCTGCGGGCTCGATTCCGCCGTGGGCATGGATGTTTGTGATTTTCTGTGGAAATAGTAGTGATGGTGGTCCGCAGTAGGTGGCGTTGGTTTATTTGCTGTCAGTTGGTGGATGGAGTGGTGGAGACAGAGTTGTAGAGCAGGGGCCCTCCCTCGATGAGTCTTTGGACTCCCTGGAGGTGTCAAATAATAATAACAATAACAACTATTAAGGAATCATAGTTTAACAGTAATATTCTCGATCCCCAGTAAAGATTCAGGTTTAACATCAAAGTACATATAAGTTTCAGGATAAAATAACACAAGATTACTAACATTACTGTTAATGGCTTCGGCTACATTGCTACAGTCACGGTATGCAAAGTCAGTCCATTTCCATCATCACGAACATTATTCCCACATCAAAATAATGTTCATCACTGTGGCTAATAGTATTTACACTCACTGAGTGATACCCATGATGGACTCCACTGAGTCATGTCCAACCAAGACATGAGATTTATCTCTGGAACAATAAGATCAACACCAGCATACTGCTTTCCAGCACAGTAATATTGCTCCTATGGAATAAAATTGTTGGGAACAATGACTTACCATACACAAAAACGTCTACACAGCCATTGAAAGAGACTCAAATCTAAAAAACGTACCTGAGAACTGCTATGCAAATGTTGTATGAAGCCTTTATTGATATCACATCAGCATAGTCTAGATCGTCGGTTCCCAACCGGTGGTACGCGTACCCTATGGGGTACGTGCTGGGTCGTTCAGGGGTACACGAAAAATAATCAGTAATGGCGGAAAAACAAGTAAAGTAAACTATTTTACATTAAGATAGGCACTGAACAAAAGTGTCAGTATTTAAAAACAGTTATTTTAAAAACAAGGGATACAATTTATAGAAATGGGTTTAAAAGGGGCACACAAGTAGAAAAAGGTTGGAAATCACTGGTCTAGATTAAGAAGCTGAGATCGCAGCAGTTTTCTGTCATATTCTCATAGTCACTTTCATTTATCTAGAATGGATGTAGATCAAATATATATACAGTATATCCAGTACCTTATTTTTTTTTCCTTGTAAGGGAGTAAAAAAAAAAAAAGATATTTTTAGTCCTGTCTAACTTTTGGAGACTCAGTGAGTAGTTCAATTCCCACTGGTAGCCAATCAGAGATAGTTTGCCCAAGACTGTCATTAATTTTAGTTGGCATCTAGTGAAGGCATGGCAGAGAAGTGCCCATCTTGTGGTCCATAACTCTATAACACAATATATTTACGAGGGTGGTCTGAAAAAGTTGTCGGCCTCGACTATAGATTGCAAAACTATCGGAAATGTTCTTTTTCTATGTTGGTATATCTGTCATAAGTATCCACGTGAAATTGCAAGTCATTCTATCAAGTAGTTTGTTTCATAAAGCTGACTTGAGCAAAACTGTTGTCTGTATCCCTTGAAATGGATAAAATTGAGTATCGTGCGTTATAAAATTCTTTATAAAAGGTTTAAAGCCAAAAGAAATTCATTCGAAGTTCATAAAAGTTTATGGGCACTCTTCTCCTTCGTTTTCGACAATTAAGAAATGCGGCTTCCGAGTTTAAACGTAACCGTACCAGCCTTAAAGATGATCCACGTGAAGGACGTCCAAAAAGTGTAACAACACCAGAAATCATTGATCAAGTGCACGATATGGTATTGGATGACGGGCGAGTCAAAGTGCGTGAAATTTCTGAGACTATAGGCATTTCAAAAGAACGAGTAGGATATATTTTTCATGAAGAATTGCATACGAAAGAGCTTTGCGCAAGATGGGTGCCGCGCTTGCTCACAGCATATCAAAAATGCACTCCCATGAAAATTCTGAACAGTGGCTTGGAATGTTTTAACAAGAATAAAACGGATTCTGTGCGTCGATTTATTACTATGGATAAGACTTGGATTCACTATTAGACACCAGAATCCAAACAGCTGTCAGAAGAGTGTACAGAAGCCAGTTGTTCAGCACCAAAGAAGACA
The DNA here is from genome assembly GCF_054136105.1 of Typopeltis vanoorti. NCBI lineage: Eukaryota > Metazoa > Arthropoda > Arachnida > Uropygi > Thelyphonidae > Typopeltis > Typopeltis vanoorti. The sequence continues at coordinate 15,488,900 of NC_143563.1, forward strand.
AAGTGGTTCCATCAGCAGGAAAGGTCACGGCATCGATGTTTTGGGATGCTAAAGGCATTTTGTTTATTAATTATCTTGAAAAAGGTAAAGCAATAACCGGGGAATATTAATACGATCTTTTAACCAGACTAGACGAAAACGTTCGCGAGAAAAGACACGGTTTGCAGAAGAAAAATCTCATGTTTCATCAGGACAATACACCTGCCTAAGGCTCTAAATAGGAAGTACGCTTATTTGCCGCCATTTTGGGTCTAGGTCGCCCAAAGTCGCATTCGTTCGAGCTCTTGATTTTTTCGACTTTATAGCAAAATGGGACGTTGTTCTGCTCCAAATTGTATGTATATATATATGTAAACATAAATAAGTTATAAATTATCATTGACCTGCTTGCTTTTTAAAAGTTCATATTGAAATATAAGAAAAATCTTATGAACTTGCATACAGCATATACTGGAAACACAGATCTCCCCCGTATATATGTATGTATGTATGTATGTATGTATGTATGTATGTATACATATATGTAAACATAAATTACTTATGAATTTCATTGTTTCAAAGATAATTACGTGTCATATGTCTAGTTTTGTTTTATTTTATTATTAATATTAATACATGACACCTCCATGGAATCTCAGAACTTTCAGTTCCGTATTTTAAAGTACGGATTTAGACAATGCAGAATTTCTAAAATGAATAACAGTTTTATCAAAATCGCTAATTCATATAAAGCAGTACAACCAATAATAAAGGACATAGGAAGTCTTTTCTTTACGAATTCACGAAAAATGAATGCTTATGAACGTTTTACAGCCATTATATTTACTGATAAATGAAACGAGCTCTAACTGCCAAGATAGCTCCAAAATGGCGGCAAGTACGGTGGGGGGGGGGGGAGATTCTCTGTAATCGAATAAAGTACTGTATTTCCAATATATGTACTGTATGCAAGTTCATAAGATTTTTCTTATATAAAATATGAACTATATAAAAGTTCATATTTTCAATATGAACTTTTAAAAAGCAAGCAGGTCAATGATAATTTATAAATTATTTATGTTTATATATATAGATACATATACATACATACAATTTGGAGCAGAGCAACCTCCCATTTCGCTATAAAGTCGAAAAAAATCAGGAGCTCGAACGAATGCGACTGTGGGCGACCCTTGTCCCAAAATGGCGGCAAGTAAGCGTACCTTCTATTTAGAGCCTTACACCTGTGCACAAAGGTGTTTCGGCAATGGGAAAATTAAGGGATCTGCACTATGAATTGTTGGAACATCCACCCTATTCCCAAGTTTTGGCTCCCTCTGACTTTTATCTCTCCCAAATCTCTTCTTCGCAGGTCGGCACTGATTGCAGCTGTAGAAGGATATTTTGTAGATCTTACTGAGAACCACTACAGGGATGGGATAATGGGATTGGAGCTTCGCTGGAATAAAAGTATAATAAAGGATATAGGAAGGGAAATTATTAAGGGAAATTATTTGGAAAAATAAAAATAATTTTGAAATTATAAATTCGTTTTACATTGTTAGGCTGAGAACTTTTCAGATCACCCTCGTATTGTCAGAAATAGTATTGATTCTACGGTGGATTTCCTTCCGTTTACGGACTCAAAACGCGAATTTCTGGGAATAAAAACCTGTCCGTGTCAGATATCGACTAACTTGGGAACGAAAGGCTTAGAAAGAGATTCTTTATTCTTTGTAGAAAACTGAACTGAGGTATTTCTTCAGGTTAACTAGCACTCTGATAGCAAACGTCACTCCGCTGATCTACACAGGCTTCCATGTGCTGCCTCTGTCTTACATAAATTCTATCTCACCCAAATTGTCCTTGAAAAGGCTAGAAATAAATATAAAAAATCGTTAACGACTTTTATTCATCTATAGGGAGATGGTGAGGCCATTTAGCCACATTTAACTTTTGGAGAGTTAGGGAATATTCAGTCTCCACTAGTAGCCAATCAGAGATAGCTGGTCCAAGACTATCACTAATTATAAATGGAATCCTGTGAAAAGACGGTAGACACTACCGGTATCTCGTGTTCCAAATCCTAACCTAACAATATACACGATCTACCAATAATTATCCAGACACCTCTATTATTTGAAGTTATGGAGCATTCCAGGTATCTTAATGACATAAAAACCGGTGTACAGATTGAAGAAAGCAATATTTCATTGTAACAGTTGAATACAGGTGGTATGGCAACATGTCATGAATTCACCGACATCAAGAGAGGTGTCATCGTGGGCCGTCATATTTGTAGCATGTTCATACATGCCATTGCTACTGAATTGGCACATCCAAAATTAATGACTGGCGATGTGTTTAAAAATGGAGACATTCTGTCATCACTAGTACAGGAAAACACCTAGAGCGGCTGCTAAAAATGACTGATAGGGACAGGAATGTGTCGGGTGGCATGCACAAACCAGCTACAATTGACACAGGCCATCCGTGATGAGTTCCAGAGAGCCAGTAACACCATGGTGAGCACGAATACTGTATGAAAAAGAACTTCATTTACTGGGTTTCCATGGAAGAGCAGCTGCACACAAGCCGAACATCACAACAACGCACAAGGCAGCTCGTCTGCCTAGTGCAAAGAGGATATGAACTGGACAATTGGCCAGTGGAAAAATTGATAGGAGAATAAACGGGACTCTGGAGTGCTGTGATGGAAGGGGGTGAGTACGGAGGCAGCCGGATGAACGCTTGTTACTACAGTGTGTTGTACCCACAATAAAGTTTGGCGGTGAAGGAGTAATGGTGTTGGGTGCATTCAGCTGGTTTGGAGTGGGACTACTGGTCGTTTTCCATGTTTCAACGTGGCACTACTTGATATTCTGGATAATTGGGTACTGCCGACACTGTGGAGTTTTTATGGAACGGAACCGGGTTACTATCAAGACAACAATGCCTCATACCACAAAGCTGCAGCTGTTATAGAATGGTGTGAAGAGATGTGCATTAAACGACTGCCATCGCCTGTGCAAAGTCCTGAGCTGAACCCATCGAACACCATGTGGGACGAATTGGAGCGGCGATTAAGGTCCAGAGCAGCACGTCCTCGATCTGTTGCTCAATTCAGTGCTGATTTGTTGGAGAAAAATTCCACCTGATGTCTGCCACACATTGGTGGAAAGCCTCTCTCAAAGGGCACAGGAGGTGATCAAAGCCAAAGGCCGATATTAACGTTCCCCTGCTGGTATCAGTTGTAAATTGCTTAAGTGTCCGGACAATTATTGGTAGATAGTGCATTTATTGTCTGCAATAGTGTGAGTTCTACAGTCGATTTTTCAGAGTTTAAGGAACGAAAAATGCACGTTTCCAAGAGAAGAAAAAACCCACTTGCCAGCGATCAATTAACTCAGGAACCGGTCGAATAAAGAGTTAGAAAAAGTTTTTCTAGTCGGCGACTATATAAAGTGAGAACCGTTTTTTTTTATGGGAGGGGCCTAGAACTATGAGTGCAAATGCTATTTTCAAGTCTTTTATTGGCAAGTCTACACAGGCCAATAAAAGACTAGAAAATAGCTGATTATAAAAAATTTTCCATAACCGCCTCCTTTATTCTCAAAATCTAACGGTGGTCTTCACAAGAGGGATATACCACGCGGCGCGTATTTACGCTTTCCTCAGTCTTGCTTTCATCTCAGATGTGCTGCATTTTTAGTGTTTTAAGGATAAGTTAACATATTTCAGTGTTTGCTTGCTATATATTTTTAGTGTTTTACGTGTGCAGTGATAGAATACAATAGAACATTCAAAAGTTATAGGCATTAGTGAAACTTGGTTGACAAAGGATGATACAGTCAGGAACAAAATGAAAAGGATATAGCATCTTCAGAGAAGGTAAGAGGAATGGTCTTGGGGAGGTGGATAATGATATCGGTACAACTGAAGCCAAGAGGGAAGTTCATTTGAAGCTATCTGGTAACAAATAGAGGCCAACACATATATAATTGTTTGCTGCTATAATCCAAAGACTGAGGTGAGGGTGAATGTTGGCGATGTGCATAGATAAAATAGCACAAGTGCCGGTCGAGTAATTATTGTGGCGGATTTCAACTATAGGGACTGACTGGGAGGAGGAATTGGTCTCAGGGAGAGCAGGAAATTGAATTTGTACAGCTGATGAGGAATGATTACCTGAGAGGGAGCATGTAATGGATGGGACACATGGTTCGAGAGTGCTGGATCTGGATCTGGATTGCGTCCACTTGGAGAGAAAGTGATAATGTACTAATGAACTGAGATATTGCTAAACATGCAACATTTTCCATTAAGACGAGATGTATCTGGAATTCCTAAACAGATAACTATGACATGCCAAGGAGTAAGCGTTCAGCAGTGCCATAGCATAGTAATTCGGAGAAATGCTGGAGGTACATGTGAAGTGGTTAAGGGTTATTTGAAGAAAGCAGCATTGGACCGTACACTCTGAAAAGAATAAATCAATATGAGTTACATGGCTGATTATCATTAAGCAGGAGTTGTAGATAAAGAAGTTGTGGATAGGAAATAAAGAAAAACAGTAATCAGTATGCCCATGAATAGTGCAAGGCATAGGTAAGAAGGGTGATGTGTATGGTAAGGGAGTTCAAAGATAATTATGAGAGAAATATAGCTGAAGAGTCAAATGACTGTGGGTGTGTGACTTCAAAAAAATTTTTTCATGGTGTGGGGGGGTAACAGAAGCAAACCAATTAGTTGAATTACTACGTAATCGTTGTACAAGATTGCATCATACAGGTCGATACTGCAATGCAGGTTTCATATTAACTGATATGTAAAAATAGATGGCGAAGAAATTGAGGCGTTTAGCATTTTTCAGAACTTCAATGCAAATACTGGATGAGATTAAATGGATTGTTGGGCCATTGTTACAAGAATGTGAAAAGGAATATCAGCTCTTCTGACCAATGTGTTAATTTACGTATCAGTTCTGCGAAGTGCTAATGAAGTGGAAACAGGTAAATTATAATATACTAGTGACAATAGAGTTGGATAAGAGAAACTGCTACTCCCTGATACTGCTAAACCTTTCAAAGGTATTTGACAGTATTCCGAATAGAACTCTGTTGCGTAAATTGGAACAAATAAGTACAAATATGAATTTGTTGATGGGAATTTGTTCACTTGGTTTTACTATAAATTAAAGATACCAAGAAATTATATATTGGTACTTGGTTTAATCCTTTATCGAAGTATAAGCAAACAAAATTTTCACCTCAAGTATTTTCACGACTGGGGCAACTCCTGGTAAAAGTGGTATGACTTGATTTAGTCTAAGGCTATACTTAGTATACTTGTCTTAGTATAGTGCTTTGCATTATGGGATACAAAGGCAAGTGGCATGAATTCATATAGTCCACTCACATAAGCGAGAGCTGTCGTTGGCAGACTGCTAAGAAGAGTCAATTCATGCTGAAGGAGAGAAAGAACTAAAGCGATGTACGTATTGGTCACCAACACGCGAAATCACGTGCTTGATAGATAAAATTTCCCAACTATTATACGAGCAAAATAGTTACCACTTTAAAAACTACAATGATCATAAAAGAGAAGTTAATTTGCCGACATGTAATAACAAACACTCATCCCACGATACGAATTGATTACTCTATTATCGGAATGGATTCTCCTTCTTTTGAAATGCGCAGAAGTGTCTCGTATCTGTGGGCGTACTATACCACTTTTACTATGAGTTGCTCCAATCCTGAAAATACTTCAGGTGCAAACTTTGTTTGCTTACACTTGAATAAAGGATTAAACCAGGTATATAATTTCTTGGTATCTTTAATTTATGAATTTGTAGACTTAAATTAGAGGCTGCAAATGGATAGATCAAAGAGTGGCATATGGAAGAATTGAATCCAAGAGAAGGCAGATGACTAGTCGTGTGCAACAGGGGTCAGGACTTTGTTCTCGGTTGTTTAATTTGTACATCAGGTCATAAGTAATAAGGGTCAGATGACAAAAGCAAAGCGACAAGTGTCGCCGTTAGTGTCGACATCAAGAATAACGTGTCATTTAGGGACCACGAGATGACAAACATCTCCAACTCGTGGTCCCTAACCCTAACACAATATGTTATTGTGTGGGTTCTGTGGATTATAGTGTGGGATCTACATTCGATTTTCTTGAGTTTACGTCACGAAAAATCCGCGTGTACTGAAGGAAAAACCTACCTACATCTGCCAAAGATCGACTAACTCGGGAACCGGTCAAAGAAATGCTTAGAAAAAGTTCCTCTAGTCAGCGACTATAACTGAATATAAGCCTTTCCTCGGGTGCCCTGCCTTTTGCGTCCTCATCACTAGCCCAAGAAGCGAACATCACTTTCACTGCGCTACAATTGAGAATGATGACGAATTTCTAATTTAATTAGGAATATCCAGTTGATATACAGGATGATCAAAATTAAATTATCCTTGTTTAAGGCCTTGTGGGATGCCATCCAGTTATCCAAATGCGCTGAAACTTTGAAGGAATACATTGTCGCCATGTGAAAAAGATATCTGTGTGTGTGGGGGGGGTGGAAGAGGACTATTAGTTACAAAATTTGCCACCAGGGCGTTGTAAACACACCAAATGTATGGAATTCGCATACAACGAACTTGGCAAGTGACAGAAGGGCTTAAAAAGACGGGCATAAGATTTTTTCCTTCATTGTGGTTAATGCTGTCCACAGTGATGGCACCAACCTCTCCCCAACGTCCTCTACTCGTGAAGCTGCATAACCTAAACAACGGTAATACTATTACCGTTGTTTAGTTTAGAAAAAGCTGTTTAGAAAAAGCTGTTTATAAAAAGTTTAGAAAAAGCTGGTTTAGAAACTAAACCAGCGTTTCCCAAACTTTTGCTTCCACAGAATGCTTTACAAATGCTGAAATTTTCACGGAACACCTTGGTTATTTTGTAATGTATTAATTAATAATTAATTGTTAATTTTGCTGATATTTATTATTAATTATTTATTAATTATTTATTAATTAAACATAAACATCATTAAATTAATACATACATACATCTTCAAGGCCCACCTTTCCTAATTGGGTTGTGGGGGCAACAACTGCAAGAGGAACTTCCAATGGTCACGATCCTCTGCCACCAAGCTCAGGTGTTCTGGTGGGATTCCCAAACGTGTCCACCCAAGGTTTTGGATATAATCTATCCAGCGAGTCGTTGGCCTTCCATGTGGCCTCCCATTCTCTGGCTTGGCAAAGAGGGCCTGCTGAGGGAGCCTCTCAAGTGGCATTCTGACCAGGTGCCTGTACCAATGTAACTGTGATCTCTCAACATGGAGAAGCAGCGGTTGAGTATTGAGGGTTTCCCGAATTGCAGAGCTTCTGACCCTGTCGAGTCTTGTCAGCCCCGCAACCCCTCGAAGGAACTTCATTTCAGCCGCTTGGATTCGTGTCCGCATCTTTCGGTCATTACCCAACTCTCATAATCATAGGTGAGAATGGGGACGTAGACTATATTGAAGACAGGCAGCTTTGCCTTCTGACTTAACTCCCGCTTCAATACTACCGAACAGCCAAGCTCCCGCAATATTGAGCTTGATAAGCCAATTCGAGAATCTAGCTCTATGTTCCATTTTCCATCATCCGTGAATATGGACCCAAGGTATTTAAACTTCTCCACCTGCCTTATTGGGACTCCACTTACATTTAGAGTGCACTGGGATGATTGTCTTGAGACCACAAGTGTTTCTTTTGGCCACGCTGATCTTCATTCCGGCGTCTGCACAAACAGCTACAAACCTATCTAGGGTCCGCTGGAGGTCATCTGTGGAAGATCTAAGCACAACTAGGTCATCTGCAAAAAGCAGACGTCCAATGCTACATCTTCCACTTCTGACACACTCACTGCCTCGACTGTGCTTATCAATCCAGTCCATAAATATTATGAAAAGGAGGGGTGACAGAACACACCCTTGGCGGAGGCCAACGGAGACTGTGAAAGGTTCAGATTTTGTGCTGTTTACCCTGACACAAAACTCTGGGCATTCATACAGAAACTTCATGGCAGCTAATAGTTGCCATTCACTCCATACTCCTGTACTACTTGCGAAAGCTTATCCCGAGGAACCCGGTCATATGCCTTCTCCAAGTCCACAAAACATGTGTAGACATTCTTGGCATATTCCCAAGATTTCTCAGACTTGCCTTAAAGTGAAGATTTGGTCAGTTGTGCTTCACCCAGGACGAAAGCCACATTGTTCTTCCTGGAACTTTGACTAAACTATGCTCTTGCACCGTCTTTCCAAGCACTTAGCATACACTTTCCCAGGCAGGCTGAGCAGAGAGATGTCATGATAGTTACTGAAATCCTTCTGGTCTCCCTTCTTAAAGACTGGTATTATTATGCATGTCTGCCATTGCTTTGGTGCTCGCCCAGATATCCAAGCAGCCTGACACACTCGAGTCAGCCAGAGAGCACCATCTCAATTTAAGGCTTTTAGCATTTCGGGCCGAATTTCATCGTCGCCAGCAGCCTTGCCCGATTTTAGCGATTTTATTGCTAAATGGACCTCTTCTGCTGTGAGACTAGTCATTGCCCCGCTCTGCACCTCTTGGATGTCCACAACTGCTGGGCCACCCGGATTAAGAAGGCTCTCAAAGTATACCCTCCATCTGTGCAGGATATCCTTCTCGGTTGTTAAAAGTGCACTATCAGAGGCCTTAATTGCCCTTGCTGTGCACGATTTCCTCCCTCGAAGGCGGCGGATGGTCTGCCAGAATACTTTGTTTGCATTTGCATAGGATGAGTCTAATCTTTCTCGAAAGGATTCCCAAGCCTTCTGCTTTGCAGAAGGCTTGGGAATCCTTCTGCAAATTCCCAAGCCTACTGCCTCAGCAGCAGCTTTTCGTGTCTCAGCATACCGCAAACGCATCTCAGGTGGCCTGACTATAAGCCATGTTAGGTAGGACTCCTTTTTAGCCCGGACAGTTTTTTGGACTTCTTTTTTGGCAGTGAGAAAAGGACACCAAGGTGTCCTTTTCTCACTGCCCGTTGCCACGCCGAGCCGCTTTCTGCCACAGCATGAGAGTGCAGAGGCAGTCACAGCTTCCACTCCTCCTCAACATATGCGGTATGCTTGGGAATCTCTTTGAACCTGGAGGAAATGTCATCTGCAAAATTCCTCCTCACAGCCTCATTTTCCAATGCCTCCCATTTTACGCGGTATAGCCGCGTAAAATGGGAGGCATTGGAAAATGAGGCTGCTTAGATCCACCAGCGCTGATGGGAGCATCTAGTTTCTGAAGCTGTAGAGTGCACACAACAAGGTGGTGGTCAGTTGATAGTTCTGCCCCTCTTCTCACACGAACGTCCAACACTGAGGAAAATAGGTCTGCTGAGACTATGAAGAAGTCAATCAGAGAACTTTGTTCTAGTGTATCCCTGTACCAGGTATATTTATGGACTTCTCAGTGCTGGAAGAAGGTATTCATTATGGACAAGCTGTTAGTACAGCAGAAGTCCAATAATTTCAACCCATTCGCGTTAAGGTCAGGGGCGCCGTTCCTCCCAACCACACCTCTCCATATCTGGTCATCTGTTCCAACATGTGCATTGAAGTCACCCATTAGCAGGACTGATTCCATGTTTGCCACCCTGTCAAAAGCAGCATCCACTTCCTCTAGGAAGGCAGAGTATTCTGACTCCAGATTAGGTGCAGAGGCTTGCACCACAGCCAAATCATCGTTTTTCATCTGAAGCCTTAACACACATACCAGTCTCCCCAATGGGATCCAATGGTGAGCCTCTCCTCTTGGTCGAAGAAAGCCCGACTAAGTCTGGCCGGTAGGGCTTGGCTTCTTCGACCAGTTCCAACTTCTTCCCTGTCAGAGAGAAGATGTTCCAGTTACCTAAAGCCATAGTCTGGTGCCGTTGTCGTTGCTATTTCCGTCCTTTTGCAGAACCATTTCTTTGCGCTTCCCCTAAACACCTCCCCAAACGGGAAGCGGGCCCATTGGTGGAGTTTCTTCTATGCTGAGGAGTGGTGTCTAAGGGAGACCGTAATATATTTTTCGAACGGGTCCCTCTGCCTAAAACCCGCACGCGTCCCTAGGTAACCCGTGCGACGGACGATGCGGTATGAACATTTTTTGATGGCTTGATCATGTTACAGCGTTTGATAATGTCCTGTTAGTACGCGACGAAATGACACAGCAAAATAGGAAAGATTCCCCTCGAATACCCCAATAGCATTCGGGGGAAGGAGCAAGAAGAGAAGAAAGAAAGAAGCAAGGAAGGAAGAGGAGGGACCAGTCTACAGATAATATAATAGATGTATATTGCATTAAGTAAGGCATCGTCCAGCATCAGGTTCCTTGGGTTTGCCACACACGTACTCACTAAAGTGAGCCCCAAAGTACATCATGAAATTAATTTGTGCTGATTTTCATTGACATATCCCATTCTGATCGCCAAAAATTTATGATATTATCATAAGTACTTACAAGTGAATGCAGACTTTTTCTCCCGTGTGCTTGTAGTTTTCTTCTCTTTTGTACATCCTGGAGATCGCTCTGTAGGCTGGTGGTGGATGACTCAGTATCTGTTGCGTCACAAACACCTTTAACATCTGTGTAAGGCATAACACGTGGATATGCCTTACAGACTCTTGAGCAGACTCTTCCATAGAATTTTCCAGACATCTGTGTAAGGCATAACACGTGGATATGCCTTACACAGATGTCTGGAAAATTCTATGGAAGAGTCTGCATTTCTACCCATTCAAGATAACTCTGAGAATAAATTTTCACCTGCAGGACTTTGAAAGTCGACTGACATTCGCTTTATCATTCTTTGCTCGAGTAGAGTTGGACGCTCCATGGCAGTGGATTATTTTGTGGGGGATATGTGGCTCACTTTGACCTGAATGAAGCAACTAATACCTACAATTGTCGGGTATGGGCTACGCAAAACCCGCATGCAATCCAACAAATTCCTTTTCATTCACCCAAAGTTACTGTCTGGTGCAGGTTTACAGCTTCTGTCATTGGACCATTCTTCTCCTTTGAGGACATTCATCAGATAGGTCCTGTGACCTACTTGGGAGTGTATCTCGATATGATAAATAATTTTGTTGTGCCAGAATTACAGCAACGTATGTGCATGGATTTAGGATGGGGCCCCTCTCCAGACATCGGCTATAGCCGTATGTCCTCACTGCATGGCCTTCTCATTCACCAGATCTGATCCCTTGTGAATTCTAGCTCTGAGAATTTCTCAAAGACAGTGTTTGTCTCTGGATAATCCTGATAACCTTCCAGCACTGAAGGATAGCATAACGCAGCATGTGCACAAGATTAGTCCTGACCAGCCACGTTCTGTGGTTGAACATACTGTGCAAAGAATGTTCAGGGTGGCCATGATTAAAGATCAAGTGTGAGAGCCCTGTAGTAAAAAATATATTGGACGAAATTCAACCAAACTTGATGTACGCACACTCCAGAACATGTGGTTTCGAAAATAGTACACAATTATGTCACCAGGGGATATTTGGTGCGCAAATCGCGTGATATGTACATAATCTCACTATTACTACTGACGAATTGGTGAATATAAAGAAGACCGAAACAAATTCGCGTCATTCTGATAAGACTGAAGTGTTATGGTTCTCACCTTCCTGGAATGTGCATATCTAATCAAGCTTTACTATCAACAACGTTGTGATGTTAATGCCGCGCTTCGAGAATTCCATCTGAAGGACAGGAGGAATGGTCAAGTGACATTTGCAAATCTTAGAAAAATGGTTTATGATTTGAAAATAGCAGCTGCTTAACAGTGAGGCCAGGACGAGCGCGAAAACGGATTAGTCCTCAATAAGATGAAAAAGTTGCAACTGCTGTCGTGGAACACGGAATGAATAATGCAGAAGGGTCCAGCACTGATTGGACAATATCAAGGCAACTGGACATGCCATAGTCAAATGTGTAAAAAATGCTGAGTCTAATGCTGAGGTTCTTCCCCTACAAGATCTCCCATACTCAAGCTTTGTTTCATGGCCATGCGGTCCTAGGTTCGATTCCCGTCACGACGTGAGGAACTCAAGGATCTTCCTCAGCCACAGCCAAATTAGCTGGTCTTGGGCGTGGACAGCAGGATTTTTCCCGCAGGTTTATCTGATGTTTTCCATCCCGCAAGCAGGCAAACTGGTCCGAGGACACACACGGATTACAGTCAGGAATACTGGCCCAGCCATAGGTCTGATTCGTCAGCCTATGCCGGTTCCGGAGCCCGGATAAAATTTGGGGAGACTAGATGGTACCGTGAACTCCCAGATAAAGGGCGAACACTGTATCATCACACGGAATTTATTTATTTTTTTTATGGACATGCGGAAACTCGACTGCAGTTTGCCCTGACATTCTTAGCTCGAATGGAGATGAATATTCATGGCCATGGAAGATCTTGTGGAGTTACGAAGCACATTTTTATCTGAATGGTAGTGTTAACTCACACAATTGGCGCATTTGGGCTGCGAATAACTCATGCGTTCCATCAGGCCTCTTACACTCCTCAAAAGTCGTAGTGTGGTATGGTTTCACTGCATCGTTTATTATTGGTCGATACTTTTTCGAAGAACTTCGCCCGACATGACCAGTGACATGTACTGTCTCTGCTGTTAAGTATCGAGAGATGCTGCGCAACTTTGTTATTGCGCAAAAGAAGGCCAAGATGCCTTGACGGTACCATATTCATACAATATGGAGCACCACCTCACATTGGATCACCAGTACAGTGAAAGTGTTTTCATAACTTTCACACAGAACACAGAGAGATTAGTGATGCATTTCTCACAGCATGGCCACCTCGATCACCTGAAATCAACGTCTCTGACTTTTAGTTGTGGGACTACCTGAAACGTGTGGTGTATGAAGGACATGTTCCTTATTTAGCAACCTTGAAAGAACAGGAACATGTCCTTCATACTGATTTAGCAACCGCGAAAGACAGAATGACCCAGCATGTGAGGCAAATCAATGCAGATCTGTTGCATTGCAATGTAGAAAATGTCATTCACAGAATGCAGTTCTTAGAACATCTGAACGGAGGTCATATTGAACCACATCTGTAAGTATATGAATACGAAATTGATTCTCTGTGTCTCTTCTAGCCATTGCTGTTTAATTAATACCAAACCACGCGTTTATAGCACCAAATCTCCTCTCAAGAATTTTATACAATTTTTTTACATTCTATATATAAAAAACTCCATGTTCCAGATTGTAATTACACCACGTTTGGTTGAATTTCGTCCAATACATTTTTCGCTACAGGGCTCTGAACACATTCTCTTTAATTATGGCCACCCTGTAGTTTGAGGCATACATGAACAGTACAGCCTATGAATGCATAATGGAAGTGTATAAAAATATGTTATTTATGTTTGTGTCGCTTTCACCTTCGTACACAGACGAAAAAGTACTACATCAACATTCAGGATATCATACATTGCCTCAGATACCGTTTCCGCATGATGCACTATGTATTCCTGAAAAGTTGTGTAGCATGTGGATCAATGGATGGCTGTTCACAAGACCTTAAACAGGGATATTTTAACTTTGATCACCCTGTACATGGTGCATGGCTTATGTATCTCAGTGGAAATGGCATTTACATCCTCTGCACTAGTCTGGTTAAAGTTAGACATAAGTTCAAGCGTAGTCGCCGAATGAAGGAACTGTTTCTACGCATTTCTTTGACTAGTTCCCGAGTTAGTCGATCTATGTCACTGGGAAGCGGGTTTTTGTCCTGTATATTCAAGAAAATCGACCCTGGAACTCACACAGTTTCAGTCAATAGCATATTCTGTTTGGGAACACGAAATATCAGCACTTGTTTGTCATTCTCTTCATCAGTTGCTGCTTAAAATTAGTGATAATCTTGGGCCAGTTATCTTTGTATGCGTGTATATACATGTGTATATAAATAGATAGATAGATAGACAGATATAGATGGATATAGGTTCAAAAGGGTAATGAGCCAGTTTAATGTTGCACAATCTAAGGTATGCACTCTGGATTGAAGATATTACAAGCTATAAATTATACCAATTGAAGTATATTGAAAGCAATTGATCCATATGATTAAGGATCATTAAAAGTTGAAAAATACACTGATATAGCCCGCAAAGGTTGATCAATTGGTAGAGCCTCTACTACTAATGGCTCAGTTAAGTAACTTTGAGCGCGGTTAGTAGGTGGAAGAAACCAATCGTCCGATGCTGTTGGCACACTCTCCCTCGATGAGTCTTTGGACTCCCTGGAGGTGTCAAATAATAATAATAATAATAATAATAATAATAATAATAATAATAATAATAATAATAATAATAATAATAATAATAATATAGAGATATGAAAGTCCAGATGAGTTCTGATTTGATCGCCTTGGTTTCATTGAAGGTGGAAAGGTCGAGCTGATTACAAAGATGGTAACAGGACTATGGAATTCTTACTCTGAGGATATGTGAGTTAAAAAAAAAAATTGGTCCCAAGGCAGAAAAGAGAAGATATAATATAAATATACGAGTGGTTCTGTAGAACAGATTATTATTATTATTATTATTATTATTATTATTATCTCATTTCATTTTCTTTATATCCTTTTTTACCTTGTGGTGTCGAGGGTTTATTAATCATCGGACCTCAAACCGTTCACAGGATAATGTGGTCAACCCTACACCCCAGTGTATCCTGTAGTGTTGCATTCTCAAAGCCGGTTTGCCTGCTTTGGGAATGAAAACTCCAGGATAAACTGAGGGAAACCCTACTGGCCATGCCCAAGACCAGCTAACTTGGCTATGCCTCAGTCACCAACGAGAATCGAACCCAGGACATTCCTTCCCAGGGCATATGGTTGCGAAGCGCACAGCCACTAGGCTAACCGCGCGGAGATTATTATTATTATTATTTATTTATTTTTATTTTTGCGGGATATTCCACAGAGTCCTTAGACTCATCGAAAGATCATTTCACTATCCATCATTTGTGCAGTATCTATGATACTTTGCTTTGAACTCATTCACAATCATGGCACCCACATCAGAGTCTGGTAACTTATTCCACTCATTCACTTCTCTTCAAGCAAAAAAACTACTTCTAACACCCTTGATAACTACTCTTACTCAGTTTCCATGAACAGCCCCTAGTTCTCCCACCAACACACTTGTCTAAAACATTTCCTCTGAATTAATCTTATAAAAAACCCTCAGTATGTCTCAATCATATCAACCTCTTTTCCACCTATCAATCAGTTTCTGTAACCCATAAATTTTCAACCTTTTCTCTTAAGGTTTTCCATATACCTACTAGCATCTTGGTCACTTGCCTCTTGGCATAGTGACCAAGATGCTAGTAGGTATATTGGCATACACAACGAGTTGGATTGCATCTATATCCAGACATACCAGTTCATCAGACAGTCCGTTAAATAGCTCAGATTTGTGAAAGGAGCACTTTGCTCTCAAATCTATTTTTCTAACATATCCCATGCATTCTCGGTGGGAATTTGGAACCAGGCTTTATGGTGGACAGGAAAGATGGTGGAAGTCGCTGTCATTCTCGATAAAGCATTGCTAAACAATTCTTGCGAGATGGGCAGTAGCATTGTCGTTCATGAAACAAAGGTCACCTGCTAGATAAAAAATACACACTGCAGGATGAACTGCATTGACAACAATGTTGAGATACTCCTTGGAGGACACTCGACCTTCCAGTAATATCAAGGGACCCATTACATACCAACAGAACATGCCCTACACCATTACACCACCTTTAGAATCTTAAATTGTGTTTACAAGGCAAGCTGGGTTCATTTCTTCATAGAAATCCCAAACCTCTCTGCCTACAGTCACTCGTCGGACCATGTCATTTTTTCTAGTCTTCCAGTGACAGTGTTCCTGACACCACTGTAGACGAACTTTCCAATACTTCGCAAGAATCAGTGATTTCCGTATAGGCATGCGACTGCCAATACTGATCATCTTCAATTCCCTGTGCATAGGGAGTCTGTTTATCCATTTTTATAATTACAAGCCTTCTCAGACGACGGCCATTTTGTACCTGACAGACTGTCTTACGAGTAGGACCACAGTTATGCCTCTTGAAAAGCAATGTGAGCTATTTTTTACCAATTAAAAGCTTAGTCATTTCACCTTTTGAGGAACCAATCAGCTCTGCTGTTCTCAAAATCGTGGTGCGAGCCAGACGTGCACTCAAAATAAGCCCTTTATCGAACTCTAACAGATCATTTTTCCCCATTGTAATCAACATTAATGACTATCACTGAGCAGCAGTCATAGTGACCTAGAACACGTAGTGACCAAATATGTTCCATATACGCTGCCTAAGATTTACGTGTATCTGCATAAAGATTTCGAATTCCGTGGCTGGTATGTGTAGTTGTTGAATGCTCCGCATGAAAGAATATTTTGTCAAATCTAACCTAGAGAGTCTTGCATTAGTTTAAACTGTTTACTATGCAATCACTACGAAAATATAAAACTAATCTTATAATTTAACTTAATCACTTAATTAAAAACTTTATGGACTTCAATCATATCGTCTCTTATTCTCCTTTTGTGTAATGTTTGTAGCACTTTAAAATCAATCCTTTCTTTGAAAGAGTAACCGCTTATTACACAATATCGATCTGGTTGGTATCAGATCGATATTGTGTACTTTCTTACCCTCGCACTTTCTTCAACATAACTTTCTTAAACTGCGAGAAGATATGAAAGAGTTGTTTGTACAAGCTATTAGCTTGTACAAACAACTAAAGAGAGGGAAAATGAAAGTTGTGAGTCTGCTTCCAAGGTATAATATAGGTGAGCAGAGAAAAAGAGCTATGTTTTCGAATGAGTCATGCGCAGTTCGAGTTGGAGGAATACTTTGAACAAGTCTGATGGCTTGCATTTCAAAGAATTTGTAGTTAAGACTCCTGGAATCTCGACAGATAACAGATTATAAATTTAGTTTAATCCTTTATCCAAGTGTAAGCAAACAAAGTTTGCACCTGAAGTATTTTCAGGACTGAGGCAACTGATGGTAAAGGTGGACCAAGCTCTCATCACTCCTTGTCTGCACATGTCTGTAAGGAGATGTGCTTTGCATTGTGGCAGATATTGAGACAAGGAGTGTGAGAGCTTGGACCACCTTTACCACGAGTTGCCTCAGCCCTGAAGATACTTCAGGTGCAAACTTTGTTTGCTTACACTTGGATAAAGGATTAAACTAAATTTATTATAGTCTAACCAAGTGGAAAAAAAACTTCTAACATCTTTCTATAGATAACGGATTAGTTCAGAGATAAATTGCTGATTGGAAGTTAGTAAAGATATAACTTTTTCATGTAATACTATCATCATTATCCTGCACACACCACTGTAGATACATTGTGGGAGGACTAGGGGACATCCATGGAAACTGGGCAAAAGTGTGGTTAGTAAAGGTGTTAGAGCTGGGTTCTTTACTTTTAGAGTAGTGAATGAGTGGAATGCGCTCCCTGAGTCTGTGGTGGATGCTGTGACAGTGAATGAGTTTAAGGCGAGGTATGATAGATAATGTATGAATGTCAAATAGTTGTGATGAATATGATTTGGGGCCTCCCTCGATGAGTCTAATGACTCCCTGGAGTTGCCCGTAATAATAGTAATAATAATAATAGTAATATCAGAAATTTAATGACGGTAATGATGATGATTCCTGAGAAGGTGTTGTTCAGTGTGAATTTGGATGTAGAGTCAGGGGAAATAGAATGTTGGTCAAGGAACTTTAGAGGTGAGCAAGTGTGAGATTGATTAGATGATGTGGAATGTAGCCGCACAGTTTCTTATCTTTAGTGAATTAATGAACATCAGATGCAACGTAGGTTGTGGGATGAACAAGTATTGCAGTTTATGTATCTTAATTCCAGAAGTGTTCTAAATAAGAGCGAGTAATTTCTGACATGGTAAGCCCAACATATCCAGAGATTATAGGCATTAGTAAGACTTGGTTGACTGCAGATAATATAGTCATAAGGATAGAATACAAAGGATATTTGCACAGATGAGAGAGCGAACAAGATGGAAGGATGGATTTTGCTGACAGCAGAGTTGGAGCAGAAAGAGCAGCAGCAGTACCGTCCACAGGGTGTAGCATAGAGGCAGCCTGCCTCACGGCGCAGCTTCATAGGGGCGCCCGTTCAGCCATATTGAGGTAGGCGCCGTCGCTACGCTAACAATTCCTGTTAGCGTAGCAAGTGCAGAAAGAAGTTTTTCCAAGCTTAAACTGATTAAGAATTATTTGCAAACAGCAACGACCAAAGAAAGATGGGTTGGTCTAGCTACTACATCGATAGAGGCGGACATAGCTTATAATTTAAATTTAGAAGGCCTTATAAGCAGTTTCATTGTGCGATATCCCGTAGAGCAAACATTTAATTAATATTATTATGCAATTGTTTTTCATTAATGTCTCTCTTGTTATAAAAAAAAATAGCAATTGGAGATTTTCTTATATTTTTGTCTTATAATCCATCAGGGAGCGATCTAATCTGGCGACGGCCCTGAGTAGCAGTATACTAGGCGGACAGAGATGCAGAGGTCAAGTCATTTGAGACTATTTGGTGTGAGATAGAGACTATCAGAATGGAGTGTATAGTTGTTTGTACTATAGGCCAAGTGTACAGAGAGAGAATGTAGGAGGCATGAATTGTCAAATTGAATTCAGTATGATGAATTCAATGAAAAAGAATGGTCACATGGGGGGAAGGAGATGATATTTATACAGCTGCTAAGAGATAATTACCTGAGATAGCATGTAATGGGAAGAGATACAGATCGGAGAGTATTGGAACTGATCAAAACTAAGAGAGCATTTGTAAGCCTCATCTGTTACTTTCTATATGAGTGACAGTGAATGTTAATGTTAATAATATTACCGATGCAAGCAAAGCATATACTTAAATATATGGGATATCTTGAGATTTAGAAGCTGTGTTTATTCCGGGTTTTTTTTATGATAAATGTTCTTTGTTTAACAGTTTTTTTTTTTTTTCACACGATACGCTTTTTCTTATAAGCAGAATACTTGTAATATAGTCGTAATATACAACTATATATAATAGTTGTAATATAATATATAATAAAATGAATCAACTAAACATTGTTTCCTTTCAGTATGGACTGTTTTACATGCAGATCTGGTTGGCCGAGTGGTTAGTGTACCCGTTCTCCAAACAACAGGCTGCTGGTTCGAATCCCGCCGTGGGCATGGATGTCTGTGATTGTCTTTAAATAAGCGGTGAATTTCATCGCCCGCTGTGAGACCACCTCCTCGTTTATTGGAGTCCTGAAGTGGCTTGAAAAAATTCCATGTTTGTTCTCTAGAGGAGTTTTCCAGACTATGTAAAAAATACCGAAAAACTGTATAAAACTGATAAAAAAAAATTCCTTAACCGACCCACGTTACATAAATGTGCTGTAGGTTTCCTTTTGTGTTTGGCAGTAATATATACATATGTGTGTGTGTGTGTCTGTGATAGGGGGGATACGTCCCCCCGGCGCCTACGGCATCCAACCCCCCTACCCCCCGAGTTCCGGACTGGTAGGCCGGTTCTCCTTGAATGCTGATGACTCGAATTTTGAAGACTCGACACTCAGGGCAGCCCCTGAGTTTCAAAACGTTTCAAAAAACGTGACATATAAATGTGACATAGAAACGTGATATAAAAAGGCTTATCATTTTATATATATAGGGTAGATATATATAATATGTTATCCGTACAATACAAAAATGTTCACTGATGTAGACAAATAGATAAATCTTTCAAATCAACTTTACTAACGTATCACGAATACTAACAGTGCTGGAAATTTTCTGGCACTGTTATATTCCTTATATTTTTATATTCCTCTCTAAATGAAAAAAAAAATCAGCTAACGCCTTTTTATTCCTGTATATAGGGAGTAGGCGAGGCCATTTAGCCCAATCAAACTTTTGGAGACTGAGTGGGTAGTTCAGTCTCCACTGGTACCTAATCAGAGATAGCTGGCCCAAGGCTATCACTAATTAAGCAGCACACAGTGAAGAGAGACGGCTCAACAAGTGCCGCCATCTCGTAGTCCCTAACCTTAACACAATATATTTAATGTCTTAAATAATGCGGGTTCTACGGTCGATTTTCTTGAGTTTACGGGACGAAAAACCCTAGTTTCCAGGAAAAAAACCCGCTTTCCCTTGCCAGAGATCGACTAACTCGGGAACCAGTCGAAAAAAGGCTTAGAAAAATTTCTTCTAGTCGCCGACTGGATTCGAAACCACGAGGTCTTCCTTCGTGCGGTCAAGCGCTGTGGTGTGCAAACGCCACATCCACTGAGCTGGACAGGGTCTCTCTAAATGAAAGGAATGCTTTTGCTTATGGAGAGGTAAATATTACGCTTGCAGCGCCCTCGTTTATCATTTCCTGAATTTCCACTAGCAATCCCAAACAGCGAGCAAAATTGTGATTTATTAGCTAATCTGGCTGCTTCCTAATTTGTCATTTGTTTAGATGATAAATAATAAAGACGCGGTAAAACTTACCTAGATAAATGGCGTTGCTTTCAAGCTATATATATATATATATATATATATATATTTTTTTTTTTTTTTTTTTTTTCTTGCGAAAGTACCAAAAACATTACGACCATCGCAAGTGATACATTATCCTTATTATGAATTATTTTATTTACAACTTAACAGCATACAGTAATATTATTACATGCTGAATATTTTTTCGTTATTTTAAAAGCTTTGGTACCAAGATTATAAATTCAAATCGGCAAAAAGATGTTCCAAGTTAACTTCGGGACTAATCGGTACTAGTTCGTTGCTTTCCGTAGGCTGGGGATCAGACGGTTTCATCCAGATAGCGACAGAAATCATGGTTGTTAAAATCGGTAGACTTCCAAACAGCTTCTTGTACGTTTTACAGTCTCGTATCACATTTAAATCCGTAACGTGTTTCTGGTGACAAAAAGGTCCGTAGATAGACTGAAATCCCATTTTATCAGACTCTTCGGAAATATACTTGAATGCCTTGCCACCAGCACTATCACAGAAAAACACCAAAGCTGCTGGTTTCATTTTACTGAAAGTAACCTGAAAAAAAAAAAAAAAAAAAAAAAAAAAAAAAAAAAAAACAGAATTATAATGCATGTCAGTATAAGGTAAAATAACAAAACTATAGTGGGTAATGACACTAAGAACTGGACTTATATCCTTAGTCGTTTCAACCATAATCCCAAATAAAACAACAATAGCGGTTAAAATGTATTGTTGTTTCTAGGACAAATTATATATTAATGTAGAAAGTAAAGATGACATCCACAGTAATATTCTACACACCCCTACAAAGTTCTCCCACAAATGCGTATGACGAGCAGTGCCGTAACGAGAGCGTGGCGAAAGAGGCGTCCGCCATGGGCGCAACTAGGTTTGGGGCGCAAAATGTAAAAAATAAAAATAAATAAATAGATATAAAAGTCAGCTATTTTATATTGTATTTTTAAATTTCGGCAATACTCCTCTTTAGACACACAAATTCTGCAACACTGCAATTCTGTTAGTAGTTGGAAGGGGGACCAATCGTTCGATGCTGTTGGCACACTCTCCCTCGATGAGTCTTTGGACTCCGTGGAGGTGCCTAATAATAATAATAATAATAATAATAATAATAATAATAATAATAATAATAATAATAATCATTTTGATTGGGTTAATAGTAAGTATTTAACATATTGCATTTAGTAAAATTTAACTTGCTACATTTAAATTTTTCAAAATTTTTGTCATTTTTGGGTTGGGGACGCAAGTTAAACACTTGCCACAGGAGCTTCATACCCTCGTTACTATACTGGACTGGAGCTCTGTGCTTGTCAGTCCATATACACCATGCTGTTGTTTCAAACCATCCAATTACACTCATATATTATGTGAGTAGTGAGTAATGAGTGCATCTAGTGTGAATGGATTTAGGGGAAGGTATGACAGCTGGTTTGGGTGATTA
This sequence comes from Typopeltis vanoorti, assembly GCF_054136105.1. Lineage (NCBI taxonomy): Eukaryota > Metazoa > Arthropoda > Arachnida > Uropygi > Thelyphonidae > Typopeltis > Typopeltis vanoorti. The sequence goes on from NC_143563.1 coordinate 15,510,971, forward strand.
TAGCCTCCCTCTCTGAGTCCTTGACTCCCGGGAGGTCTCAGATAATAATAAATATTATTATTTTATTTTATTTTTATTTTTGAAAAGATAGAAAATATAGTCAGTTTCCTCTGTAGTTGCTCTCTGCATGTCACGATAGATGGGTTTTTCGCTTCATCTTTCCTTCCACTGCAAGAATCCAAAAAAATTAATCCTTTTCGAATATTTGAAACTTAAACTTCTCTAATCAAGTTCAGTGTTGTTTGTTGTAGGATTGGGTTCTAACACAAACCAACAATCCTGGCTTGTTTCTCATAAAAATAGTTAATTAAAATTTTTATTTTAAATATAAAAATATATTTTTTTAAGTATAAACGATAAAAAGCAATTAATTATTTAAAATTAGAATTTGATACGTATTTTCGGAGAGTTATTATTTTATTTTTTTTTTTTTTGAAGTGACTTAAAACGGTGTAAAGTATAAAAGAAATATTATTATTAAAAAAAAAACATCCAATGGAGTCAAAGACTCATCGTGGGAGGTCCCACTGAAGAAAACGGCCAAGACTATCAGTGATTTCAATTGTTAGAGATCGACTAACCCTGGAACCGATCGAAGAAAGGCTTAGAAAAGGTTTCTCTAGTTTGCGATTAGAATCGAACTTAGAACTGTCTTTCCTTGTGCAGCCTAGCGTTATGAATGTAATGGGATTTTCACATGAACTATTTTAATTAAACCAATAATAAATATATACATTATAGTAAATAATATTGCTGTATATACAGATGTTTTTATCCTGAGGAGTATGAGTATAACAAACACCACATACTCCCACAATTATTATTATTAACTGTGGGAGTATGGGGCGTTTCCAATACATCTTTTGTAATTATATAATCCTACAAACCGTCTTGGTTTATACGTGAGCTGACACAGAAAAATAAGTTGAAATTCAATCACCAATTAAAGCATAAGTAGAAAAAAATTACAATCAAGTGCGTTACTAGGTTAGAAGAATTTGAAATCAAGATTTTGAATTAAGATATTGAAAAAAAAAAATGAAATTAAGATGCTTTAAAAATGTTAACCGTTATAATCAAATACGAATATGTACTTGTGTTTGTTTATTTCCTCAGATTTATTTATTTTAACGTAATTATCAAATAAGTATTATTTTATAAAATTATGAATATAATAAAACCAGAAGAAAATGAAGAAATATTTATATTTTTAAGTGTCTATTGCAAACATTAAATTTATAAACATTAAACATTAAATTTGTAAACATTTAAAAACATTTTTAAATGTTTATTGCAAACAATATTACTGACCGTAAAAGATATTAACTTCTTGAAGCTTTTTTTTTTTTTTTTGAGCGTTTCAACTTCTACTTGGGAAATTGGCATTTATTTTTTATTTATTTTTTTTCCCCAAACATTTTTACTGTTACACTTCTTTTTCATTTGTGTTCATTGCTTCTTCGAGCAGTGACTATAATTAATTTTCTTACTCATGTTCCGACAAAAATATCTTCTTATAGTTCTGCAAAAGGAGTTGCAAATTGTAGCAAAAATACTTACAACATTCTAGTTAAGTGTATTAACAAATTGCTTCCCCATATTTAATTATATATGAAATGGATTGGATCCACTAAAATTTTACGGAGAATATTTTTGAACCTCATATGAAAATTATTTTCTGGTTCATTGATTGTTCATCCATTGTTGATTACGTGGTCTGTTTTCGCAAAGAAAACAGGATACATTTAAAAATATTTATATTAGTATTTAATATTTAAATATATTTAACACTTCTATTGTGCGAATTCATTTGAGTCCCTGAAAGCTCTTTCAAAAAATAAATTATGTATTTTTATTTATTTCCTTTTTTTTTTTTTTTTTTCCCCCCAGAAAACTGAATATCGAGTTTGCCAAGGAAACGTTGCTGCGATTATTGTTTGAATTATTTCACTTTCTATAACTGATAATGGGTTCGAAGCTATCAATGAATCAATGTTTTTTAGAGGAGATATTATGGTATACATGCACTGCTATCTTCTAGGTCTAAACCCTCATTAGTGTGGAGGCGGGCTACAAAATCGATTGTCAAAAAGCTAGTTAGGACTAAAGGTGTTCCGCTTATTATTATTATTATTATTCCGGGACACTTCCAAGGAGTCCAGGGACTTATCACGAGAGGGTACTCTACTCCGCTGCACACAAATCTCACCCATCTTCCCTATTTTACTTAATCCTTCAACCTACAAGCACACATACAACGCTTCATCTCCACTACTTAATTCTCCATGGTAGTACTATGTACAGTTATAGTACTACCATCAACAGACACGACCACCAACAGCAATGTCATTTTTCGTCTGTCAATGTCATTTTGTTCTTCCAATTGCGCTACAGAGGCACTAGTTTTATTTCTTTGCCTTTCGTTTATAGTCAATATGCAATTATTTCTGTTAATAATTTTCAGTTACAGTATTCAACCACGTCTCACATAAAAATAGGTATTGTAAGTAAAAGTATAACTTTTTATATAAATTTATAGCAAGTTGAAAGTATTGTTTTAATAATTATAAGTTTTTAAACAAATATTCACATTTGCAATGCATATGCTGGAAAGTTTTTTAAGTTTAATTATTATTATTATTATTATTATTATTATTATTATTATTATTATTCACATAACTGATACACATTCAAACCGAGATATCATATAAATAAAAATTTGACTGGTGATTCAGAACAATTCAGATTCTACCCAAGAATCTAAGAATAGTCCGTCAGGTAGCGTCGTAAAATATGGACTGTTCCAAGTAATGCTGTTTTTTGTAGGTCATACGAGGTCACTTCATTGATTTTTAATTGCTGTAAATAGTTGGACAGCTTCTTTGAAGTTGCACCAACTGCACCGATAACTATTGGAATGACTTTGGTGTGTTTAAGCCTTCGATTGCCAGATCTCGATATTTAGTAATTTTTTCCAGTTCTTTGTTGTTAATGTTGTTATCACTGGGTACTGCAATATCGATAATCCAAACCTGTCGATGTTTAATAATTGTGATGTCAGGTCTATTGTGTCCGATCAGTTTGTATTCTAAAGTCCCAGAGAATTTTTGCTGTTTCGTTTTCCAATACCGTCTCTATTTTATTCTGCCACCAGTTATCAGAAGTAGGAAAGCCATATTTTTTGCATACATGCCAATGAACTATTTAGGCCACTTGATCACGGCGGTATTTATAGTCAGTTTGAGCTATTTTGCTGCAGGCACTGATTAGATGTTCTACAGTGTCATCTTTCTGATCGCATAATCTGCATTTGCTGTTATTATTGATGTTCACAATTTTTGCTTTGATTGCATTAGTTTGTAATGCCTGTTCTTGAGCTGCTAGAATAAATCCTTCTGTTTCTTTTTTTAATGTATCCGTGTTGTAGCCATTGCCAATTGTCAATTTTGTTCTCAGTATCTCGAAGAAATTGGCCATGCAAGGGTTTACTTTTCCAGCGCACATATCGGTTATTTTGTTGTTCCTTTTTGTAATCGGATTTGTTTCCTGTTGCTTTTAGAAGGCCCTCTTGTGTAATTGCTTGAAGCATTGGCTCAGAGCTATTGTCGATGTAATTTCTTAAACCAATTTCTTCTTCTTCCACAGTCTGTCTCACTCACAGATGACCCCGTCCGCCTATTCTCCTCGGTAGGTATAACCGGTCAATATCACTTCGTGGATGTGATATATGATGCATAGTCATTAGTTTTCTAGTTTTGCGGTCTAGTTTGTTCAAGTCTTCTTTTGTCCAATTTATTATGCCAACTATATATCGGATCACTGGTATAGCCCAAGAATTCATTGCTCTAATTGTGTTTAATCCATTTAGTGTTGTTTTCAGCATATTTCTAACTCTTTTGATGTATTCTGATGCTGCCTGTTGTTTAAGTTTTGAGTGGAGAATATCATTGGCTTCTAATATTCCTAGGTATTTATAGTGTTCGTCAGCCAAAATTGCTTTTATATATGTCTCTTGATCAAAATTAAAATTGCAAGTGTCATTAATATTTCTTCGTTTAATAGATAAAATCGCGCATTTATCTAAACCAAATTCCATGTTGATGTCCTGACTGAAAATACGAACTATGTTCAATAAAGAATCTATTTGCTGGGCCAATTTTCCATATAGCTTCAAGTTATCCATATACAGTACAACAGATGGGAAATTTTAATATTACATTTAGGAATTTCATATCCAAGTTTTGTTTTCTTCAGAATCATAGACAAAGGTATCAAAGAAATGTTGAAGAGCAATGGTGACAAGGAATCGCCTTCGAAAATTCCAGTTTAATGCTGATATCTCCAAATCCTTCACTATTCACTATTAATGTTGTTTTCCACGATTTCATAGCAGTAGCCAGACATGAACATATATTTTTGCTAATTCCAAATATTTGTAGTGATTTTAGGATCAAGGAGTGTGGGAGGAAATCGAATGCTTTCTTGTAATCTATCCATGCCATGTTTAAATTAGTTTTTCGTCTTTTTGAGTTTCTGAGAATCATTTTATTAATAAGGATCTGGTCTTTTGTTCCTCTAGATTTTTGAAAATTGCTTTTTTGTTCAATCGGATAAATCTGATTATCTGATAAGTAGCGGTATATGGAATTTTCTATGATTGCAGTGAACAGCTTAAGCATAGTTGGTAGGCATGTTATTGGACGATAGTAACTTGGGTCTGCATCCTTATCCTTATCTTTCATGAAGAAAAAAAGTGCGCCCAGATATCATCCAGTCTTCCACTGAGCCAGACTACAACAAATAATTAAACTGTTCTGCCATTCGATCATGTAGACTGGTTAGATGTTTTAACCAAAATCTATGCAGTTCGTCTTTGCCAGATCCACCCCAGTTTTTTAATTTTCCAGCTTGAGAACTGACCATTTCTTTAGTGATAATGGCATTTTGCATTTGTTTTTGTTTCATTTCTGATTCTATTTTATTAATCCATGAAGCATCTTTATTGTGTTCAATAGGATTATCCCAGATTGACTTCCAAAATTTGAGTGTTTCTTCTTTTCCGGGTGAATGATAGTTTGCATTTGTATTTCTCTGGAGAGACTGGAAGAACTGACGTTGGTCCTGTCGAAATAGCATATTTTGTACATATTGGTTTATTCTTGCTTCATATCTTTTAATTTTCTGTGCAGTCGCTGTAATTCTTTGTTTTAGCCCTTCGGTAACTTCAGCAATTATTTTGTTGGCCAAATTATATGTGTTAATCAGTTTGTTTTTGATGTTATTATTTTTCAGCCGTCCTTCTTTAAAACTCTTTAAGTTGCTTAGATCACCTCGAAGCCTGATGACCTTTCGTTCTAACCGGATTTTCCATTGTGCAGATTGTTTCATCCTCGGCTTTTGCTCTTTCGGTTTGCAACGAAGCTTCACTGAAATGATATAGGCTGTGCTGAGCGTATAGTTTTTTATTATTATTATTTTATTCACATAATTGATACACAGTCAAAACAAGATATCATATAAACAAAAATATGACTGGTGATTCAGAACAATTCAGATTCTATCCAAGAATCTAAGAATAGTCTGTCAGGTAGCGTCATAAAATATGGACTGTTCCAAGTAATGCTGTTTTTTGTAGGTCATTTGGGGTCACTTCATTGATTTTTAATTTCTGTAAATATTTGGACAGTTTCCTTGAAGTTGCACCAAGTGCACCGATAACTATTGGGATGACTTTGGTGTGTTTAAGCCACAGTCGGCCAACTTCGATTGCCAGATCTCGATATTTAGTAATTTTTTCCAGTTCTTTGTTGTTGATGTTGTTATCACTGGGTACTGCAATATCGATAATCCAAACTTGTCGATGTTCGATAATTGTGATGTCAGGTCTATTGTGTTCCAAATGCCGATCAGTTTGTATTCTAAAGTCCCAGAGAATTTTTGCTATTTCGTTTTCCAATACAGTCTCTATTTTATGCTGTCACCAGTTATCAGAAGTAGGAAAGCCATATTTTTTGCATACATGCCAGTGAACTATTTTGGCCACTTGATCATGGCGGTATTTATAGTCAGTTTGAGTTATTTTGATGCAGGCACTGATTAGATGTTCTACGGTCTCATCTTTCTGATCGCATAATCTGCATTTGCTGTTATTATTGATGTTGAAAATTTTTGCTTTGATTGCATTAGTTTGTAATGCCTGTTCTTGAGCTGCTAGAATAAATCCTTCTGTTTCTTTTTTAATGTATCCGTGTTGAAGCATTGCCTTGTCTTGTTCACGTCAATTTTGTCCTCAGTATCTCTTATTATTATTATTATTATTATTATTATTATTAATTTGTTTTATTTTATTCTTGGCAGCAACGAACCCTAAACTTGTTATTAATTTATTATTTGCAGGCAGGAGAAAAAAATTCTTTTATCTGTGATCCGCAGCGCCTTTTTCACCTCGGTGGCCAAAATCGGTAATAACGGTCGCATAACACACATTTGTACAATACTGCAGTATTACATCATTTTTCTCTCGGAACAGCATAGTAGAATTTTTATTATCATTAATGAAAAAATTTCGACAGTAAGAGATATTTTATTTATTTATTTTCCTTCTTTTCTTATGTGTGGGGTTCAGTAATCGCTGAAGGTAACAAAAAGTAGCAAATTACTCTTGAAATATTTAGTTGAGAATAGATGTTCACTTATTTTTCTAAATAAAATAACACGAAAACTACATGCTTTAACTGACAAATCAGAGTGTTAGGTAATCATTTAGTACAAACTTCAATTAGTTTTTTTTTTTTTTACAAATTATTTATATTATCAATTTTACGAAAAGTAACAGCGGTTAAAAATAGTTGCATGACAGTACCCGCTAAAATCACAAAAAGTGATTGGTATTTACTAAATATTTCTTTCTCGATTATCTTACTGTTAGAGAGGGAAATATTTAGTAAATAAATATAATTTTTAATATAAAAATTAAATTATTAAATGACCGCGCACTTTAATTGTTCAAACCCTCATTTTGCTGCATTTATGGTCTCATCTGTGTCGCGATTAATTAATTATTATATTATATTTATTTATTTTTTTTTTTTTGTCTTCCTAGTACTTCTGAAAATTATGATAAGTTAGAATGACAGTTTGATTTTTTTTTTTTTATTTTGTTATGTGATTCCCAGAGCTAGATCTAGAGATCAGACGTGGTCTCGCATCGGTTAATGATTTTCATTAATCGATCTGAACTAATATTGTATATAACATCTTGGTATCTGATACAGATAACCCTCGTATAACGCGGATGTTAGGTTCCGCAGAAATGCCGCGTTATATAAATCGCGTTATGCGAGTCTCGGATCACATAGGAAAAGTAGTTTTTTTTTTTTTTTTTAATTATATAGATAACAATGACATATCCAAGAAAAAAAATATTTTTATTTAATTCATGTAAGTTAAGAAAACATAAACTATGAAACAAATACATAGTATAAAAGTATAAATATTACAAATTGTACTTAACTTCATTGCACATAATGCATAAATGTAGGCAAAATAAAATAGTGCATATTTTAATCTTTCAGAGCACGAGGATTTGAGGATTGGTTAATAAACACTGGTTTTGTCATGTAATCACCTGATGCATTACTACAAAACAGCAGAGTAATTCTATCTTTGGAAACTTTGAATCCAGGAGCTGATCTTTCATTTTTCGAAATAGGTACGTTTTTGCACTTTTTTTAAATATTCCAATTCATACTGGATTCATCCGCATTGAATTGGTCTGCACTATAAATGTTTATAAACTTTGAGAGTTTTTTGTTTAATAAGATTTCCATCCAAAGGAATTTTCTTTTGAGGTGCAATCTTCTATCGAAATCATTGGAGATTTCTCCTTTTTACCATTAGAATACCGCGTACACGAGCAACGCGCTTTGCACTTATCGTTGACCCAGCAATAAACACTTTCTCGGATTTTATGTTCATTTTGTTTGATTGTTCGAATTGTTGATTCATTTAAATTCAAAGTCCCTGCAAAAACTCCTGGGGTTTCTCTATTTTTCAACCGATCCAAGATTTTGAATATTTTTCTTCGAAAGAAATTAATTTTGTTTTCAATGTTGGTTTTTCCCTTTCGTTTGAGGCCATTACTATAAAAATAAATTTTTACACAAAAAAGCAAGCATTAAATATTGTATGTAACTCACCAGAAAATAAAGTGCTCAGCTTGAGATGAACACACTTAGGATTTTTAATGCACTTTCCTAGCAGAAACGAGGACAATTTTCAACAATAAACGTTTTATACGGTAAACAATTGAGGTACATGCGTGCTAAAGGGTATTTTCCCCTAATATAAATTCGCTACTTATCATTACATGCGGGATACAGGCAGACACAAACTTAACGCGAAGATAAAATTTGATTTTTAAGTCGCGCGCTGAGAAACATATGAAAAGATACTAAAGATTTACTACAATTTGTAGACCGTGTTTTTATGGAACCGTGTTGTATAAGTACCGCGTTCAACAAGGGTTACTACAATTTTAGACCGTTGTATAAGTACCGCGTTATACGAGGGTTACCTGTATTTGAATTTCATGATATTAGCGTGGTAACATAATTGTTTAGCTTCTTACAGCATTAGGTACAGTAGTAGTACCCTTCACACCCTCGCTTAATAGAACAGCGCTATTACATTAAATGATGCGATCTTATGTTTTTTTTTTTTTTTTTTTTTTTTTTTTTTTTTTTTTTAAGGTGTAAATGAGCTTTTACCTTCTGCTAAACAGTAAATAATGCCACTTCGTTGATACCGACCATTTAACCTTGAACTGAAAAGCAATTTATATGTTCTCGCTACTGTCTTGCTACTAAATATGTCCGATATCTCTAACAGATCATAATTCATATATGTAAAATCTCTTGGTATTTTAAAATCATTGTGTGGAACTTCGGACGTGTGAGGCCATAGCCAAAGTATATTATTTTTATGTATCTGGTAGTATAGGACCAACTAAGGATTCATATATAATAACCATTAAATAAATCTAATGAAAAATTAAAGTTATTACCTGCAACAATCTTCTGATTTTGGATTCTTCTTTTTTTTCTAACACCGACAGGAACTTTACCATAGAAACAACATCAGCTTTTGTGATCGCATCAGTCACTTTTTCTTCAAGGGGCTTTAAAAGATCTGCCTCCAAAAACGATCCAGTTACCTTGGTATTTGAAAGGGTGGAATTCTGTGGTGCTTCCATAGTAGCCTGTACGGCATCTACAATGTGGCTAAATGTGATGGTCCACTCTTTATAGACGTCAACAACAGTCATATGGAGCTTGCGATTGTAATGGCGACTTTCCAGCCACGATTGAAATGCTAAGAGATCGGCCCCCGGGCCTCCACCAAGCGAACAAATATTTAAGCGTCCATTAGGAGGAAATCCTCCGAGGGATTGGAATTCCCGTTGAAGATCCGGCTTTGCTTTTGCCACGTGATGCCATACCACTATTAAATGACAGGTGGAATGCAAGTAAAGGTAGCCACATCTATTTGCAGGCTGTGAAAAATCTACCACGGCTTCACCAGTGGCAAGTGAATGCCTAGAATAACGCCAGTGGAGAAAACTGACTGCTTTAGCGATGTCTCTGTTGGTGACGTCAAGCTGTACTTGTTCTTGAGTAGAAATGTCCCGTACCCACTTAAATAATTCCATAACGAAAAAGAAGAAGGAGAGAACATTGCCTCTGTGATGTGGCACCGTTATTATACACTGAAAATAATATTGGTTTATTAAATAAAGTTTTGTTTTGTACTTTCGTTATGAGCATTTGCGCATGCTTGGTTGTGGAAGAGATTTGGTTTATATTTCGATGTGATTATGCTTTTCGATCTGCGAATCTAATTATACTTCAGAAACTATTATTGAATAGCTACAAAACAATAAAAGGGAATTACATTTACAGTACAAAATAATTCGTAGCTTGAAGAACGATTGAATAACCGAGTTCTGTAATTTTCAGTACGGATACCGAAGAAGTTCACCACACTCGCCAAATACCTCACCAAGCTTCTGTTTATTAGATTCATACAAATTTTTCAAATAAAATAAAAAAAAAGAAATTTATTTCAATATGTGAAATACACAGTAATTAATTCAATTTATTTAAAAATGAAATCAACGCAAACAGACTGCTCGAGAACAGGCACAGACAAAAAAAAAAAAAAAAAAAATAATAATAATAATAAATAAAAAAATTCATGGAATGGAGTGACCTCCCGTGATTAGTTCTTGAAATTCATGGAGGCGCTATGTAATAAAAATAATTAAAATCAATCCTATAACGCCTTTTTATTCTCCGAAGGGAAGAGGTAAAATTCGTTTAGCCCAAATTAACCGTTTGGAAATCTGCCGTCATAAAACAAATGCCGTCATATTGTGATCCTAAATCTAACTGGTAAGATTGTCTAAAGCACTATGAGTACGGTCGATTTATCAGAATTAGCGGGATAAGAAAGTGAGTTTCAAAAAAAGAAAAAGAAAATTATTTTTTAAATATTTTAAAATGATAATTTGAGATAAATGCATAAGGAATACGAGTGGGATCCATATTACTGAATAAATGTCAATTTGATTTTTCTTGTTTGACTTAATATGAAATATTAATAACAGTGGTATAAATAATCAATCTACTGATGCATAATTAAATAGCATTTTGATTATTTGCATGAAGTGGACGTCGACAGAGTTCTAATTCGTTTTTCTTCTTTCTTTTTTTCTCTGATGTCCTTCCTTATTATTTAAAAAATGCATTTTCGTTTTACCGCTGTTAAATTTAGTTAAGTGCTGTTGCAAAATTAGAAGGGTTATTATTGAAGGGTTAACCCAACTTGAGAAAACTGAGTAAATCTCCATAAGATAAACTCTTTTAATTCAGATGCACTGTATACAAGGATATGTTCGAAAGTAACAAACCATATGTAAGCTTTTATATGCATTTTTTATGCTATTAATGACCCTACAGATAGTGCCAGAAATAATTTGCATTCGGTAATGTTCTCAACAGTCACTGATGTGGGATGAGTGTCCAGATATTTCTCGTTAAGGTCTTGTTTCGCCATTTCTTAAATATGTGCATTCACCTTTCCTCCTCCTCAATCATCCAGTGCATGTATATCTTTAAGGGATGAACAGGATACTGAGATACCAACATGAGATCCCCACGATACCAACTTTTCTTATTCTACTCAATAGGTTAGTATTTAATTTGCTTGCCATTATCACTAAAATTTGTCAGAGGATTTATCTGCTGCTTCTTCTTCTTCTTCTTCTTCTTCTTCTTATTATTATTATTATTATTATTATTATTATTTACTAAAAATAGTGCCTAGATAGTTGAAATATTTCGCCCATACTATAGGTTTGACAGCTATGTTTTCCATTTCCTAGTCATTTTCATAGTCTTTTAAATAAAAAATAAATAAATAATAAGCTAACGCCTTTCATTCCCTTACAGCAGACTGCCCAACTTGATTGTCTTTGAGGACCAAACCCAACTTGGACTACCTGACCAAGGACCAGATCACTTCGGACCTAGAATCTTAGACTAGTCCACTGCAGCTAAACTTAAGTAAATTTGTTAGTAGGTCTACAGTAAATACTAATTAATATGCATTTTTAAATTTTTTAGAGAGTTACAATTAAAATTATAATCAAAATTATTTACAAACAGATATAGCTGCAAAATTTCTTAATGAAAACCACTTAAATATAAATACAAAGTTTACTAATAATTTCACTATGAATATCACACTTATTCTCAGTGAAATATCAGTGACTGAAGGTCACATTGTGACATTCAGAATGTCAGAATGTGATACATTGCATTTCTTTGTTGCCACTATTTTATCAAAGTTTGGTGTCATGTTCGAAGTGGCCGTTCTTAATATGGCCTCTAAATTGATATCACTTAAAGATGAACGCTGTTTGGTTTTGTTCAAGTTCATGACCGAACATGTTCGTTCACAAGTATATGTGCTCCAAAACATACAAAATACCTGGTAGGAAGTATCCAACAAACTTTTAAATTTATCCTGATCCAGAATAGAATAAAAATCTTGTAAAGTACTCTCCCTATGCTTGACCCGATAGTTTTCAGAACACTTTTTATATTTATTCGTATGGAATTTCCTCCCTTTTTCTCCCCCGTCCCTATTGGGGCGAGTTGAGTCCCCTCGTGGAGGATTAAGTTATTTATGACTGTAGATTCGTGTGTCTTCACAGGGTCGGTTTGCCTGCTTGCGGGATGAAAAACACCAGATAAACTAGTGGAAAAAACCCTACTGCCCGCGCCCAAGACCGGCTAACTTGGCTATGGCAGATCCTCAAATTCCTCACGTCTTCGAAGGGGATTGAACCTGGGACACTCCTTCCCCAGTCATGTGGTTGCGAAGCGCACAGCCATTAGGCTAACCGCACGGATTTCAGAACACTGGAGATCAATAACTTCCATCTGGAGTTCGACAGGTAGATTTCCTGCTTCGACAGAAAATGGATCCTCAATCACTTTTTATGCGGACTTCGTCTTCATTACTCAATGGCATCCTTTTCTGAAACTCCTCACTTAGAAGTGATATGTGCTTCTTATATTTTCCACCCACCATTGAATGATATTCTGATGGAATATTCTGTCGACGAGTTAAGAAATGTGACATATCCCCCTTAGAAAGTTGATTTTCAAATAAACTTAATTTCATTTCGAATGCCTTTATTAGAGACATTAACTGAAAAACAAACTTATTTTTTTTCTTGAAGCTGTAAGTTAAGGTCATTCAAGTGACCCAAAATATCACACAAGAAAAATAAATCTTGATTCCATTCTTAATCCATTATTTCTGGGAATTTTTCCATATCCACCTGAGATTCCAGTTCAACTAGTTCATTTTTTGAGCGACAAAGCGTGACAAAACTTTACTGTGGCTCAACCAATGTACATCAGTGTGGTATGGTAGATCCCCGTACCCGGCATCATTTTCTTCCAGAAACGCCTGAAACATTCTGTGTTTCAAATCCCGAACTCGAATATAGCTGAGCAGAGCAAATACTACTTTAATCACATGATCAAACTGCAAAACCTTTGAACATAACACTTGCTGATGAAATTAGGCAGTGAAATTTTGTCAATGGTTTACCTGTATACTGTTCAATAAATGTTACAGCACCAACATTTTTTCCACACATAGATGGGGCCCCATCAGTGCAAACTGCTACTAAATTCTTGAAATTTAAGGATAGTTTTTTTGGTTACACACATCTTTACATTTTCTGCAATCTCCTTTCCTCTTGTTCTTCCTTTCATTGAACACAAACCAACAAGCTCCTCTGTGACCTCAAATAACTTCTTATTAACGCTTCTTACATATATTAAAAGCTAAGCTGAGCAGTATCTTTCAGGTCAGTACTTTCATCCATAGCAAGCGAATAATAGACAAATTCACTACCCGATTTTTGCAGGTTATCTTTAAGATCCTCAGCAATATCAGCCACCCTGCGCTGAACAGTCATACGGGACACTGATATTTTCAAAATTATTTTTCTTATCAGGACACAATTCGGAAATGGCAATCATCAGACACTTTTTTTATCAACTCTCCCTCAGTAAATGATTTGCCAGCACAAACTAATTCTTGTGATATTTTTAAGCTTACCTTTGTGGCAATTTCATTTGCAGATGTCACCTTTTTAAAGGCTTGTTGCTTACCGTTAAGGACTTTCAATAACTTTGCTGCTTTTATTTGCTTTTCACTTGCATTCAACTTGCCAAGGTTAGGATGATTCAAAATGACGTCTCAGATTGTACTCTTTTGGCACAGCGATAGATTCCCGGCAAACAATGCACACTATTTTGTCCTTAAACAACGTAAAAAAATATTTGTTTGTCCACTCAGAGTTAAATGCTCGATGTTTCGAATCTATTTTACGCTTTTTTACTTAAGCTCATTGTGTCGAGATTGACAATATTAATTACAAAATACTAATGATGAAAAACTCACAATAATTCAGGTTATGATAACAGTTATGTAATATATTGCTCCAGCTACAACCAACCACTACACTGCCAAAGCCAGTCAAGGCAGGGCCAACTTTGTGTAATACGATTCGTTCTCGTTCGTAGATATCAAGTCGTTATCACAGAGATGTAATTTTGAATTTCCCCGCAGCGACACTTGCGCTAACAAAACCTCGAAGCGATTGTAATAATTTGTTATTAAATACGACAGTGGGAATAACTCCAAATGCAATTTATTGTCGAGTTGAAAGAAACATGATTGTGACATTAATCGCATGGACGTAAACATGCAGAGTCTTAGTAAAAATTTAATTCAAATCGTCTAATTTCATATTCCCCCATATGATTAATTAATAGCAATCAGGCAGACGGGCCAAAATAATAGCATTGCGGGCGGCATGAGGCCCGCGGGTCGTATGTTGTGTAGGCCTACCTTATAGAGAGCAGTCGAGGCCTTTAAACCGTCTCTAGCTTTTGGGGATTGAGCGCGCAGTTCAATCTCCACCGGTAGCCAATCAGAGATAACTGGTCCATGACTAGTCACTAATTGTAAGCGGCCACCGATGAAGAGACCAGAAAACAAGTGCTGCCATTTCTTGGTACCTAACCGGATATGTTGCTGTCTGAAATAATGTAGGTTCTGGGGTCGATTTTCTTGAGTTTACGGGATGAAAAGCCCGAGTTTCCGGGAGAAAAAAACCCGCTTGCCCGTGTTAGTGATCGACAAACTCGGGAACCGGTCGAAGAAAGGCTTAGGAAAAAGTTCCTCCAGTCGGCGACTAGACTCGAACTATAAGTCTGTCTTCATGCGGCCAAGCGCAGAGGATCTTTTTTATTATTTATTTATTTTTTGCTACGTTTCAAACCAATTTTGTTACAGCAGTTGTTTATTTACTTAATGAATCCTACAGACTTATATTCAATTATATGATTGAATAAAGTAAAGTAAAGAGCTGAGATTGTCATTTCCGATTTTGATATCAAATTTAATGCCATTTTCATTCCTAACGTAATCCATATAGACGATGATTAACAGTAGAGATTGTTAAACCACATTGCCCTGAACCAGATTTTACATCAAACCATCTTTCTCTACCTCTTTTAATTCTATCTGTTGATTTACGACTTAAATATTGATTACTTCTTGCTCTATATAATTTCCGTGATATAAGTATAATATGCAGAGTTTGAAACAGTTTTCAGATCGTTCTTATATTTCGAAGATTTCTCAACTATATGTCTTAAAGCGAAAATCTGATCTTGACAACCTCAATTTGGCCCGAGCGCAGCTTGTTCTTTTCCAAGTTTCTCTTTCACAGTTTTTTCCATAGCTCTTCACGAGTATGCTGGCGTGAATCTTGATTGGGGCGTGAAACACTCGGTGAGGAAGTTCCTCTGTAATTCTCGCATTCTCATTTGTTATAGATGAGTTACTACTAGAGCTCCACTCCAATCACCCCGAATTCGAACTTGCGACCATGCCCTCTAAATTATGCAATGCGGCCACTATAAAGACTTTTATAACCGTATTTGAGTGTTTCGGGTGAATAACATCTACTTCGGCTATTTCTTCCCATTGCAGGTTTTCGATGGATTTTTCAACCTCAAGTATTGATAATTAGTACACACGCCTCTTGAATATTTTCTACCATTGCCCTGTCACTTCTTTCATTTAACAGTCTTTCAAAGTGACTACTCCAGATGTAGAATATCTTAATCTTCATTTTTGAGGTGCCCTTTTTCATCTCTGTAAACTTTTTCAATAGCCTCCAAATATTTTGACACTATCCTGATATTTATTTTCAGTATTTTACCGGTCTTCCCATTAGTTTTCTTTAGCTACTTTAATATACATTGCTTCACTTTTTTTTACACTTTTCTCGGCATTCTCTGAAAGCACCAATCTGAATTATTTGCTAAGAAGTTTCAATATGCTTTTTTTCTTTTCTAGAATTGCTCGCCTCTTGACTTCCCGACTCTCCTAGGCAGGACTGGTTTTCCTAACCTTGAAGATAATTTCACCACGTACCTCTCTGGCCAAATCAATTGATGTTTCCTCCAAATGTATGACTGAATCGTTAACGTTTGCTTTTTTGTTATCGAATTCTTTCATTTTTACTGGAATAATATTTGTATATAGGGTCTCAGTTTACCTCTAAAAGCTCCTAGACTTTTATTATTTTTTAAAACTTTGGTACATATTTTTCTTTTCAACGGATAGTTCAATTTCAACCTGCTCCAAACTAAATGGTGGTCACTTCCTATTTCAAACCCTGTGTATATTCAGACCCCTTATATCCTAAACCGGGGTAGAGACATCACTGTAAGTAATAGCATAGTTAATCACAATTCCTTATTTTTCTTGTCTTCGCGCCATGTGAATTTGTGCACATCTTTATGTTGGAACATTGTGTTAGTAATGGCTAGTCCATGTCTTGAACATAAATCTAGAAGGTTCAGGATTATTATTAGTTATATAACCATTATATAACCATTATTATTAGTTTTTTTTCCTTTTCTCCAGATATTTCAAAAATATTTCTACAAGTCTGGTATTCATTTCCTGCTCATATGTTTAGATCTACAAGAAGACCAAAATGACTTCTTCTTTATAGCTTTCTTCTGTAGTGTTTCAAGATAGTCTTCACTCCTTCCTTAGTAGAGTCTTCTACTAAGAGGTAGCAGGCACAAATAAGTCTCATTGTCCAATTCACCATTTTCATGTTTGCCCATATTATTCTACCTGAAATCGCCTTCCATACAAGAAGACTTCTTGTTTATTGTTGACAACTATAGCTACTCCTTCCTTTCCCTGATCATCATTGCCTGAATGTAACATCTTGTAGTTTTTATTCAATAGAACCTCACGTATTTTTTCTTTGTTTCGGTAGCACCAATTATATCGAGTTTATTTCTCTCATTCTTGCCATTTTGATACTTCTTTGGCTGATGGTAGTAATCGTGATTTCTGCAGATGTTGAGATTGTTCTGGTAGATGACTTTTGATTGTTCATCCTGGTTCTTTGACGAAAACAGGTCTTTTTTAACTTGGTAATGTCCAAACTGGCATGCATATCCATTATTGAACATCAGGATAGATGTCCAGTCGGTCCTCCGCATAATGGTCTCCCCAAGTTACCTAACTTCATCCTGTAAATGTTTTCATTCGTATTTATGCCAAGAAACTACATCTACTACACCTTCAGCCAAAAAAAAAAAAAAATGGAATCACTGTACGCTATTTTTCTTCGTTGCTATAGTCAGCAGAACAATATATTTACCTGGCCAATAAACCGCTTCAACTAATTAATCAAAATCCAAAACCGAAATCTCCTTCAAATAAAATCGAGGTTTTGGATTTAGGCTTGCCAGTACAATGAGCATTGGAACTGACTTATTAAACATAAAAATTAAATATAACACACCGGATATTTTTACTTACCTTTGCAAATTACATTCATAAATATAGATTCTGAAAATATTTAGAGAAATTATAAGAACATATTGCTATTTATTCTTTTAGTTTTTTTGACTAATAATATGGATAGCTGACTTCCAGTCTCATAAGTTACTCAGATTCTTTATCCAGTTGGTTTTTTATGGGATTCAATAATATTTTTGGAGGCGATCCAGATCACATTTGTGTGTTCAACATCTGGCAAGCAGAAATACTAAAATATAATTCATGTGCTCTGTCGTATTATTATTATTATTATTATCCCGGGCAACTCCAAGGAATCGACAGACTCATCGAGGGAGGCCCTAACATCATGTCAAGAACAACTATTCGACATTCACACAGTATCTATCATACCTTGCCTTGAACTCATTCACGGTCGTAGCACCCACAACAGACTCTGGCAGCTTATTCTACTCATTCACCACTCTCCAAGTAAAAACCTAGCTCTAACACCTTTGTTAACCACATTCTTACCCGGCTTCCATGCATGGTCCCTAGTCCTCCCACCACCAGTCCTTTTTTCAAAAATATCTTCTGGATTAATCTTATAGAAACCCTTCAGTAATTTGAATGTCTCAATCATATCACCCCTTTTCCGCCTATCAACCAATTTTTGCAACCCACAAATCTTCAACCAATTCTCATAAGGTTCAATCCACAGACCTGCTATCATCACAGTATCTATCATACCTTGCCTTGAACTCATTCACGGTCGTAGCACCCACAACAGACTCTGGCAGCTTATTCTACTCATTCACCACTCTCCAAGTAAAAACCTAGCTCTAACACCTTTGTTAACCACATTCTTACCCGGCTTCCATGCATGGTCCCTAGTCCTCCCACCACCAGTCCTTTTTTCAAAAATATCTTCTGGATTAATCTTATAGAAACCCTTCAGTAATTTGAATGTCTCAATCATATCACCCCTTTTCCGCCTATCAACCAATTTTTGCAACCCACAAATCTTCAACCAATTCTCATAAGGTTCAATCCACAGACCTGCTATCATCTTGGTCACTCGTCTCTGGATCCTCTCCACTTCCTCCCCATCACGAAGAAACCCTGGCGCCCACAACTGGGCACAGTAGTCCAGATGGGGTCTTATCAAGGCTCGATACAGAGGAACAATAACTTGTTTGTCTCTGCTTGTTCAAGTATTTTTCACAAGCCAAGTGATTTGATGAGCTGATTTAGCCAATTTTGCAATGTCCCCCTAAACTTCAATTCCCTATTCACCAACACTCCCAAATCCCTACCCTCATCAATCTCTGGGAGTAGGTTCCACCAATGCGATATACTGTTGCTATTCTTTTCACCCCAAAATGTATAACCTTACACTTTCCCACATTAAATTTACATCCATTTTTCCTAGCCCAGTCCTCCAAACTGTCCAAATCACCCTGTAAAATTTTGACATCCTGTACACTCACAATTGCTCTACCCAACTTTGCATCATCAGCAAACAAGTGAACACTTCCTCTCAGATCCTTTCCTATATCATTGATGAACAAATTGAAAACTAGTGGTGCAAGAACAGAACCCTGTGGCACACAACTAGTCACAAGCCGTCTTTTAGACTCAACTCCTGAATAAACCACTCTCTGGTATTTCTCCATCAACCACCCTCTTATCCATCTCACCAACCCTATATCCATCCCCATCTGCTCCAGTTTACTGATTAAGGTTCCATTTGGTATCCTGTCAAAGGCCTTGGCAAGGTCCAGTAGAATCACTGTAAACCCATTACCCTTATCAAGTTCAACCGCCACTGTGTTATAAAACGTTAGCAAGTTACTGAGGCACGATCTGCCCTTCACAAAACCATGTTGTCCCCCATACAATATCCCATTTTCATCTATCTAATCCTGTATTATTTTCTTGACTAATTTCTCTAAGACCTTGACAAACGATTTCTGATATGCTAATCAGTCAGTAATTTAAAACAGCAGTCTTGGAACCACCTTTATGCAGTTGAACTATTTTCCCCTCTTTCCACCCCCTCGGAACTAACCCAGACCCGAGACCCAAATTAAACAAAATGGTCAAGGGTACTGACAATTCTTTACTCGCTTCTCGTAGGACACGATCTGGTATACCATCCAATCCCACAGATGTATTGACATTGAGGTTATGCAATAAACTACTCACCTCCACTTCATTCACCACAATTCCCGTATAATCTACTGGTTCATTCATTTCTGCAGTCACCACCTGGATGATATATTCTTGCAAAGTGCTCACTCAGTAACTCAACTATATCAACTGATTCAGTTACCTCCCTACCATCGGCATTCTTTAAAATCATTCTGCCATATACATTTTTCCTTTTACTTGCAACATATCTAAAAAAAACTGTTTAGGATTCTTTAGCCTGCATGGCCAATGTTCTTTCGTAATCCTTTTTTGCTTTTCTTACCACACTCGTTACCCTTCTCGCCTGGGCTTTATACCGTTCATTTGCCTGTCGGTCACCTTTCTCCTTAAATTCCCTCCATAGTTGTTTCTTTTTTTGAAGCTCAAGCTTAATGGTGTTATTCATCCATTTAACCTCTACTTGATTTATTATTCGGACTCTAGGTATACAGTCAGCCATTGCTTCATGCAAACACTTCTTAACTGCCTTCCATGCACCATCATCTTCTAGTCCTTGCAGTTGTACATGCCATGGCTCTGAACCAATCAAGCTCCTAAGATTGTCATACTTTCCAGCCCGATAATTCTACATGTACCCGGTCTTAATTGTAAATTCCACACCTTTAGCCACCTCCCAAGTCAAGACCCTATGATCACTCTTACCAATTGGTGGCAATGTTGTCATATTTGTTACAGCCAAATCCTGAGATGTAATTACTAGGTCAAGCACTCTCTGACCCGTAGTATTTTCCATTACATGCTGTCGCAGATAGTTATCCCTTAATAACCGCATAAAATCCAATTCCTTCCTCCCGTGTGTCCTCTCCTCACTCCAATCAATGCGACCATAGTTAAAATCTCCCATAATAGTTACCCTCCTTCCACTCATTTCTTCTATTTGCTGGTGCATACTGTCTCCACCATCTTTTCCATCACCTGGTCTATAGCAGCACCCAATTGTATATTTTGTTCTGCTAGCCACAATCTCACACCAAATGGCCTCAAATGTGCTCTTTTCTCTATCCTGCAATTCAACTTCTATTTTCCTTGGCTGCAGCTCATCAGCTATCATCAACAATACTCCCCCCCATTTTATTCTCCCTGTCATTCCTAAACACACTATACCCCTCACATTCAATCCCACTAGCTATATCATCTACAGTCAGCCATGTTTCACTAATACCAATAACCTGTGGTCTGGAAGTGCCAACCATGGACAAAAACTCTTCCTTCTTGTTCCTAATACTCTTAGGATTAGTGTATATGAATTTAATACCCCCATTAGCCCCATCCCTACCTTGATGCCTTATATTAACTGTCCCATTCTGATTTGTTGTCCTTATTTGCTCGGGCATATTATACTGATTCATATATTCAACTACCTCCCTAAAGTCTGTATATCTACCCCCCCCCTTAATAAATCTAGTTTACCTGATTTTGCACATCCACTACATTCAGCAACACTTTTTCAAGTCTCCTTACACCATATCCATTCAAATGTAAGCCATCCATCTTATATAGATCCTTTTGCCCATCGAACTCACTCCACACCACTCGTCATACATTACCCACGCATAAAGTCATTTGCAATTTTGGCCCTCCTCTTAAACACGTCACTGTCATACCGCAGAAGAAAAGACTAATCATCCTAACTCTCTCACACTTTTCTTTTGCTACCTTAAACAATTCATTCACGTCCTCTATCATTTCCATTTTATCTCCTTACAAATCATTCGTACCTGCCAACAACAATCATTTCTTTCACCCTTTCCTTTTGCTCTCTTAATACTCTCAGTTACATCCTTTATGGTCGCATCAGGTTGGCTCGATTTTGTCAAATCCTCTACTAACACACCTCGTACTAACGAGTCTCCATACAGCACTCTCTCCTTCATTTTGTTTACGTTCACACTCATACGCTTATTTTTCCTGTCATACTTTTTATTATTGGCTGGTACACTCAGTCGACGTTTGCTCAAAAGCTCTAGCTGCCACTTTGCCCTTTGTATCACTCTGCTCAACAACGCGATCTCACTCATTGCATCTATCTCATCTTTTTTATTTTCTGTAAAACCATTAATTTGCTTTGAATTAATACCATTTCACACTTTCTACATTCATGCCCTCACAGTTCTTTGGTACAACCTCGCCATTTCTTGTCATATCACTATATTTTTCATTCTGAAGTTTTACAAAAAAATCACACTCACCACCTGAAATACACTTTAATTCCTCATTCTCCTTACATTTTCTACACACATTCACTCCTTTATTATCATCTGACCGCACTCCGCAAAGCGTACATTTCGCAGATAGTACACTGAATCATCTCCTTTATGTTACCGTTATTGAATAAAGATGGCGAACCATCATTACTGGCCGCCATTTTCCTTCGTACGGAGCCATAGCTACTTCTAACGTATTTTATCAAATTTTAAAATGAAACACCAAAAACACACAAACAGACACACTAAGATATGCAAGGCAAACAAAACTACGTAATATTCAAGTAAATTTATCAACGATAACTTAAAATAACATTTATCTTATCAGGAGCTCTCACAAATACAAACGAATACGAATCCCTCTAGCGGCAACCACTATTTAACTGAATCACATGTAATATGCTGAAGTTCGGTTATAAAAATACATTGGTACAATGTTTCTTAAAGTTTATTCAAATATTTTGCCACATTCAATTAAAACATTCAAAAACAGAACATAAATTACAATTTGAGACAGTTATTATTAAAAAATTGTAAAATAAAATATATTTCTTTATTTGGTTATAATATCGTGGATTTTTAGTTCCATTTAAACATAGGGAGTCAATACTTTGGAATTAAAATAGTTCATTGCATTCTGATAGAACAAGAATTGTTTGGGAATGGCACCAGATCTATCAGGAGAGAAATTCGGTTGCCATGGAGATGCCAAGGATGGTAATAGATATATGTTTCTTAGAACTTGTCCAGGCTTCATCCAAATGGCCACAGAAATAGTGGATTCTAAAATAGGTGCATTTTGAACACCGAGATTTTTTAGAATTGCTTTTAAAGCCTCAAAAGAATCTGTGGAATTTAATGCCACTTTGCTGCTTATATGCTGAACAGGACCGTAGATCGGTAGCAGTCTACATCGCTTAGCTTCTTTGTCAATGCAAGGGAATGCAGATCCAGCTGCACTGTCGCAGAAGAACACAAAAGTTCCAGGCCTTATAGCAGCAAATACTTTCTGTAAAAAAAAAGAACAATATTCCAATTTCTACTCGAAACAATAAATAAATTCATTATGTATAGTTTTTTATGAACTAATTAAATACTATCTAAATAAATGTGCTATGTGCCATCATTATTTCTGCTCCTTGAATAACACAAGAATGTTTTATGGACAAGTGTTTACAGAGATGGAAGAAACCTGTTGATTTGTGTCTTGACTCTCTGGAGGTCGAGTCCTTGGGATAAACACAAGGAGTGAATCTATTTCAAAGAACAGTGATAGACTGAATGAAAGGGGCGGAAGTTGTTACGGGGTCGACGATGAACTCTTTAGTAACTGTTTGTAAATATTTGCAAAAAAAATGTAAAAAAAGACTGGTCGGTTCAGTGAAGAATCGTCTATTAAAAAATACTTGTATACAACCGTAACAGAACACCGGGAACATTGCGACCAACAAGTCGTTGGCTCGATTTGTTGGTGGCAATTGGGTCGACCCACTAAAGTGGTCTCACACCGGGCAAGTGTGACTACTACCCTGTTTATTGGAAGGCCTGAAGTTTCCATGTTTGGCTTCTAGAGTAGGGTTTCGACTTTGCAAAATTGATAAAAATGAAATATAAACAAATCCTTAGCCCATCCAAGGTACAAAATCTACTACAGGTTTCTAAATAACCTTTCGTGGGTGCGAGCCACATTACAATCACTGAAATCTGGATACCAACTGCCTGCCTAACTTCAAAAGGAAAAGTTCTGCCTATCCCCCCCTTGAGGAATAAAGCACGTTTGAGGATTCATTTATTTTTTTTACATTATTTATTTATTTTTTACATAATCCGTGACCTCTTATCTGGAGATCAAATGTGAAACTTTTTCATCCCCCTTCTCGTGTCCAGTAAGCGGTACGGTGGTCTCACGCCGGCCAACGAAATTCATTTTCCCATCTAAAGATCCAGTATGGAATTTGAACGCACAGTCTGTTTGCTGGTAAAACGAATATGCTAACCATTTGACCAAAGAGGCAGATAATATACTGTTCGTAAAACTTGCTAAAGCCTATCAGATAACAAGTTGGCATTTTTTTAAACTCTTCCCTCCTATGTTTCTTACATCTGGAAAATTATTTGCCAAGCAGCATAAGCTTCAGTCTATCTCGGATGTTTCGGCTTCCCATGCCTGTTTTCTCTCTAATTAAATATGTCGGTTTTTTTGTACTTAACCTAACTATTGGTGCGGTAGCAATGCAACTACTAGGGGATAATTAATTAGCGTATGATGATGATGAATGTTATCACGGCCGTGAGGACTCTACAGGGAAGTAAGCACCATCTTCATGAAACCAATACCCATTTATTTGTTAGATTGTATTTTTATCTGTAGATTGCGTGTGTTTACTTGGTCAGTGCGCCTATTTTGAGGGACGAAAAATCGGAGTTTCTGGGAGAGGCCCTCTACTCCCGTATGAAACCAGCTAACTCACCATTTAATTGAAAACGCCCTGATAAACGATCCTCACGTCATAGACAGGACTCGAATCCAGATCTTTCCAAAAGGACGCGTTTAAACCAACTGAGCTACAAAAGTCCCACTTTACTAGGGAATTATTATGGAACGAGATGGTTTTCAATTGCTTTCCTGTAATAGGGACGAAAACCCAGAGCTTCCAAGAGAGAGAACACCTCTGCCTCCGTATGGGATCAGCTAACTCACTTTCTAAATGAAAAGCCCCGGTAAAGGGTCTTCGCGTTACAGATTCGAACCCAATCTTTTCAAAGGACTCCGTCGAGACCAATTCAGCTATTGGGGCTCGCAACTAAATACGTCAAGTGCATTAATAATAATAATAAAAATGAATTACCTGTAACATTTTGCAAACGAATTCTTTTTTGCCTTCAAGAACTGACAGAAACTTGACTATGGAGACAACATTGGCATTTTTTAGAGCTTTGATTGCTTCTTCTCCCAATGGCTGTAGAAGATCAGTTGCCACGTAAGATCCCGAAAATTCTTGATGTATATAGTGCTCGTTCAATGTACGCAAGACATTTTCGAAGGTTATACTCCACTCTTTGTAGAAGTCTATCACCGTTAGTTCTATAGAATGAGAAAAGTGCGGCCACCAGCGAAACGCAAGAAGATCCACTCCTGGACCACCACCAAGAGAACAGATCTTCAGTACACCATTGTTAGTTGTATTCTTCGCAATATATTGCCTTGCATCAATGATATGGAACAGTACCTGAGACACATGACACAGACTATATCTATAGAGGTAGGCACATCGGTTAACTGGCTGGGAAAAATCCACCGATGAATTACCAGCTCGCAGTGCCTCAAGGGAGTATTGCTTTTTAAGATAAGTCAAAGCTTTAACGATATCACTGTATGTCAGATGATAGCATTTTTGCTCAGAATCACTCAGGTCGCACAGCCACTTCAACAAATCCATTTTAAAACGATAAGCGACTTCTCATCAGGTTTTATACATAGTTAGAAGCAGATAACGTTGAGATAAACTTCTTTGCATTAGTCATCGGACAATGTCTAGAATTCTGTCGTCATCGAAACTTCTCAGGAGCTTAAAAAAAATCGAAGTACATACCTACAATTCTCATGGATATCGGTGTTCTTTTCTTTGTTATCTTATCTTGTTCATATAGATTAGCATTACAGGATAACGATGTTCACATCCAAATAGTTCCCCAACTCCAATACAAGGGAAATTCCCTTTTTTTTTATCATTACTTTTGCTTAAAAATTCCCCTGAATTTATTCCCCCTGACATTTTCTGGAAAAATAATCGAATCATCAAAAGTTAGCAGAAGTGTATCTTATACGCGTTCGCAAATTTAAAAAAAAAAAAAAAAAAAAAAAAAAAATGGATTATCTCTATACCGCTAATACCGTATTTGATTTGTTTAGAAAATAAAACTCATGAAAATTTAATGTATATTTAAATTGAATTATTTCCAATTTTTTATCAAGTTCCCAAGCATCCAGTATTTGGCTTAATGGTCATTTGAACCATATTGTCCATCTTACCGTCTTTCCAAAATCAACAACTCCCTCTCTCTTTATAAAAAAAATGAATCAATCCTCTAATACCCTTGATTCATCAAAGGGAGTAAGCACAGCTTCCTTTAGTCAACTTTTTTTGGGTTAGCTGGGTAATCAATCTCAACCCTGCAGCGCCTTCACTCACTGCTGAGCTCAAGACATCAGTGAATCAAGACTTTCAGGGTAAAGTGTGAGCCGACAACTGCCTTTATCTCATGATCCTAAATCTAACAGGTATTATAATGTGTAAAATATTGTGAAGTCTATAGTTGATTTTTTCCTTCCAAAAGTAATGCATGAATGCACACAATGCATATATTATTTCCGCATGGTCTTAATCTAATCTCATTTCGTTTCTTCGTTGTCCGCTAGAGTTGACTATACAGTGACGTACGATGGAAAATTGAAACTGGATTAGTTGCGTTATTGCTTTTGCAATCGAAGAGGTCAGATTCAAAGTTGTCGAAAATCCTCCCAACAGCCCGGGTTTGACTTCAGTTAGACTTAGAGTTATTTTCTGATTTCAAGATGCCACTCAAGTTATTCCATGAAAAATGAAGTCGCTGGAGTTGTTTTATGATGTACTGTATGTGTGCAGGAGCGCGCCAGTACTGTCCGGCGCCTGTGTGTAAAACTTTAGTTGGCGCCCCTATACCCCCCCCCCCCAATAAAAAAAACACTTCATAAAAACGTTATTTTTAATATTTGATGTCAATAAAGTGAGTATTTCATTTTGAATTTTATCTCCTAAATAGGAGGGCATATTTTTAAAGTCAGGATCATTAGCTACACGTCGCGTGTGTTCCGATATAAAAGGATCAAACAAACTTTTCTAACATCTCAGTGTATTTTAAAAAATTGGCATTGTTGCGATAGTGAAGTTGATTACTTTTACCACAAAGTGCTAGATTTTGTTTGCCTAAAAACTGTACTACAAAAATTATTCTTTTTATAACTTCACACCAACATTTCCTTTCATTATCTAAAACTGTTTGTTGCAAATGATCAACACAAGTTTTATTTTTTAAGGATGTAATTAATTCTGTCCATTTTTTGTAATTGTTCAAATGATTTAAATTTTTCTCATGACGATTCAGGTCCATTGCAAGATGTTTCCTATATTTATATGCCTATATGTTACCTAAAGTTAAAAACTGCAGCAGATTTTCTTATATATGCTTTGAGCAAATGTGAGTGTGAACAAGATTAAACAAATTCAAACGCGCGTCATTCCTGTGAACAGTAAACTCACTCAAGTTCAAGTTTTTACTTGTTTAAACTACTTGTTAGAACTAGGATCAGAATAAAATAAGATCTTAAGGAATAATAACAAATAAGTGATCATAAATAATTTGTTTAAGACCAATCTATAAAATATAATTAAAATTTAAACAAAATTGTAATTTATTTTGATATAATTAATGAATAATATTTTTTTTTAAGTATTTCCTCCTAGCCTGAAATCTTTGGCGCCTTTACTATCCTGGCGACAGTGTGCGTCGCACACATTGCACATATTGCCGGCGCGCCACTGGATGTGTGTGTGTGTGTGTGGTTTCTTTATATATATATATATATATATATATATATATATATATATATATATATATATATATATATATATATATATATATATATATATATATATATATATATATATATATATATATATATATATATATATATACTAAGGATACCAAGTAATTTTATAAACTTGGTTTTTTTATTCCTTCTCCCAAGATGGTGATTCCAGGATATGGAATCTCTGTAAGTAGTGTCTTAATTTTCCATGTCCCGTTAGTAGCGTGGTTAAACCTGGAGAAATGGCGTGTTTTTTCAGCCGGAGTCTGCTTCTGATGCTTGGCAAGAACTCTTTTGTTGTTGATCCGTTATTGATGTAAATCCGGTTCTAAGTTGAATATTATCGATGCTCCCCTTCATTCGACACAAAGGTATTCAACATGAAATTCCTTCCACATTTGTGATGTTCCTTCTAAACAATAAAAGAACTAGAGGACATTGAAAATAATGAATAAGTATCTACAAAATCCTTTCGGCCTATTTTGGAATAGTTCTTTCTGGTGTTGCTGATGATCCTGATAAATTGCTGAGATATTCACAAATTCAACTCAATAAAGGCTGAGACGGGGATCTTTCTACGATAACCCTTCTACTGTCTCATCTTTAAGCCAATGTTATTTCAGTTAAGAATATCGTAATATTATATTATATTTTTTGTTTGGTTTGTATTGTTGTTTTTGCTTAAGGTCACCTGAAAGTTCAACGTAATCAAATCAAAATGAAGGACGTGGATATAATGAAGGAGATGAAAGCAAAATACCTTACTGGGTCGTATATCATCGTTAAACTGTCTTCGACCAGTTATTTCTTGATTTCTTTACCTATTTATCTAAAAAAATTTCCTATGCTATCTCATAAAATATCCTATGCATAACAAAGCACATATAAAGCAAATACAGAGCATACAGGAGACGACTGCAATCTAAAAGTGGCTGATTGGCTGACATTATTGTTTTCATTGATGACTATGTGAAAGCGTTTTTTTCTCTCGAAAACTTGGGTTTTCATCCTTAATCAAACATGAAAACAAGCCAGGTAAACACACGCAATTTATATAGAATTATACTTAAAGCATAGGGCTGACCACTTTATGATGGTTATGAAATCTAAAGCTACTTGGAAGCTCGTGGGTACTTTAAAGGTCTGTTAGAACCACTGATGATGATATTTTGTGTTTTAGACAAGTATAATCAGTTTACTACCCAATTTTAAAACGTCATGCGGATAAGAATCTGAGGTCGTAGAGTCGAAAATCCTAGATATGTTAATTCAAAGTTGAAATAGTAAAGTTAAACGTGGACTATTTCATGGATATTTATCACTTAAAAAAAAAAAAAAACGAAGGAAATGTGGGGTTAGAGATCTGATCTCTGTAGAACCGTATGAGTTGTTGAAGGATCTAGGGGTGTAAAGAGTTGTTGTTGCGGGTCGTGTTATGCGATACGTGGCTCTATTGTTACAATAGGTGTTGAAATAATTTAGAGTCCTTGTTATATAAGGCCTCCAAATCGCTGTTGAAAAGATTTTCCAATGTAATGTTTATATTTTCGGTAGATGGCTGTTTGATGTGTTTGCGTAGACTGTTATACTGTACCTGAGTAGGGTTTCCAAATACCGTGATATAGGAGTTTTTTTACATTATATGGAATCATGTCTTTTACTTGGAAAAGTTTTGCAGCATTGATGCGGAGTTTAGTATGTAGGTATTCTATATGTTCTATCATTTTACAGTGGCAATCTATGTAAAGGCCAAGGTATTTTGCATGTGTGACAGAGTAGCGATAGTGGTGCGGGGCTCATGTTTCACGGATTATGTATGATTAACATCTGCGTTTTGGTGCTATTCATTATAATTGAGTTTTGGTAGAAGTAAGTTGGGATTTCGTTCAGGTCTTGTTGTGCTTTTGAGAGAGCCATGTTGGTGTCTGTGTGGACTGCTAATAGCGCGGTGTCTCCTGCGTACCGAAATATTTAACTTCGTGTGGCCATATTATGAACATCTTAATGTATACGTGGAATAGAGTGAGTGATAATATGGTTCCTTGTGGGACAACACGTTTTATTTGTATACTCCGGCTATATCATGTCTATTTTTGGTACTTGTCTTCTGTTTGATAGTTCCTGAACAGGTATGCAGTGTTCCTTTTATTCTTATTATTGAGTATAGTTTAGTCAGTAGTATGTTCAAGCGCATCAAAAGCTTTAGTTAAATCAATAAGTATAAGGAGAGCGAACTTGTTTTTATCGAGAGCTATGTTTATGGCGTCGGCAATATCTTCTAATAAGATGATGGTGCTTTTTGTTTTCTGGAAACCGTATTGGTTGTGTGAGATAATTTGTACTTTTGTAAATAGTTCTGTAGTGTTGTGTGTGTTATTTTTTCAAGAAATTTGAAGAACTACAGAACTATTGGTCTGTAGTTCTGGCTATCGTTCCTTTTGCCGTGTTTGTAAATTGGCGTAGTTATTGCAGTTTTTAGTTGTTGTGGAATAATACCAGTGTCAAATATTATGTCAACGAGCATCAGAAGTATAGGATTTATTTGTTCAAAGTGTGCTAAAAGGTCTGTGAGTCTTATTTTGTCTATTCCTGCAGATGTCTTTGTTTTTAGCTGTAAGAGCGCTTCCTTCAGTTCCTGTTTTGTTAATGGTGGAAAATACATGGTTTGCTGTTGACTGTGTTGGTGATTTTTTGTTGATCGTTTTTAGATTTTCTTTTTTGAGTTGTGTGATAGTGTTTGTGAAGGAGTAGTTGAATGGGTCTGCTAGTTCCTTTTGTTTCATATATTATGTCCACAAGTCACAGAAGTATAGGATTTATTTGTTCAAAGTGTTTTTATATATATATAACGAAACCTGTGGTGAGTTCATAACTAAACAAATACACGTATTAACCACAGTCAAAATTATTTAATTGTAAATATTTCATCCTAAGTGTCTCAGAACATCATCAGTACAGTCATTTAAACAATAATAGGAATAACATGCGGTTAGGGCGCATGATTAAATAGAATCTCAATAAGCGTGCGTAACGTGTTGAAAAAAAAAATGTATATATATATATACACACAGTGATGATAAAAAATAAAATTATTTTATACAATTTTGAATGATAATTTCCCATACTTTAGGAATTGTAAGAACGTCGTTTAAATTTGGTTTATGTACTAAGGCTTCAGCACTTTCTTTATATAAACGTTCATATTTATATAGAGATCTATTTAAAAGTTTAGACTTTTCCCAATGGATCCTATGGTTTGGATTTTCAATTCCGTGTTGAGAGAGACCAGATTTCTCAGGTTTAAAAAGACGAATGTGGTCTTGATGTTCCGAGATGGGTTTCTGAACTACCTGTCTACCTGTCTGTCCAAAGTAAGACAATTTGCATGAGCTTGGTAAAATTGCTTGGTATCTTTAACATTTATACCCAAGGTAAAATACTTTCTACATTTATATCTCCTCCTGAGATTTTTATTTAATAAGGTTAAAACACCTTATGGTAACTTGTTTTGGTAAAATACTTATAAGCTCTGTATTACTAAAATCTGGGTATTTCTAACCTGGCTCCCACTGATGAGACCTCAATAAAGGTCGAAACCGGTGCGGGCAGTTCCTCTGCTTGGGAACAGGTTTTTGCCTGTCTCTGAGTGGGGCCACCGCTGAGATTATGGCTCTGCTTGGTGGTGGAGTGAGCCTGCCACTGGGTAGAGCCAATGCTGAGAAGTTCTTCTCGGTGACGGGGTGAGGCCTGTCATCGAGTGGAACAACGCTGAGTTGGGCGATCTCTCGAGATCGTCTTAGTTTTAGAGCCCGTTTCACTTATTCATAAGGTCGAAACCGGTCTGGGTAGTGGCCCCTTGCCTTTAATACAAAGCATCATACATCGCCTCCAGGAGATGTGCTTTGCATTAAGGGTAAATATTAAGAATAGTGATCAGAGCTTATTCTATTTTTACCATGAGTTGCCTTGGTCTTGCACTACGTGCGGGGTCAGCTAGACTTGCAACACTTGCAGGCGCGAACTTGACTTGTTTGTCTGTTTGCTTACTTGGGAAATGGAGTAAACCAGGTTTAAAATTGCTTGGTATCTTTAACATTTTTTATACCCAAGGTATAAAAAATACTTTCTACATTTATATCTCCTCCTGATATTTTTATTTAATAAGGTTAAAACACTTTATGGTAACTTGTTTTGGCAAAATACTTATAAGCTCTGTATTACTAAAATCTTGGTATTTCTAGCCTGGATCCCACTGATGAGACATCAATAAAGGTCGAAACCGGTTGGGGGCTATTATGAGTTCGCTCTCTTAAGGTTTTTGCCTTAAGAGAACAATTTGAGTATCTGAGGAAAGTGTTTTCCGGCAGGGCCCGGTGAGGGGCTTTGTCAGTGAATGCTTCTCTTCGGAATATGAGCGGTTCTGCTCGGTGGTGGTGGTGGTGGTGGCGGGTGGAAGGCCATCACTGAGATGGACGGTCTTTCGCCCACAATTGAGTGGCCTAGGGATCGTCCGAATTTTTAGAGACGGCTTTACTTATTCATAAGCAAACCGGTCTGGGTAGTGGCCCCTTGCCTTTAATGCAAAGCATGATACATCGCCTCCAGGAGATGTGCTTTGCATTAAGGGTAAATATTAAGATTAGTGATCAGAGCTTATTCTACTTTTACCATGAGTTGCCTTGGTCTTGCACTGCGTGCAGGGTCAGCTAGACTTGCAACACTTGCAGACGCAAACTTAACTTGTTTGTCTGTTTGCTTACTTGGGAAATAAAGTAAAACCGGGTTTAAAATTGCTTGGTATCTTTAACAAGACTTTTCTAAGCCTTTTCTCGAGCGGTTCCAGAGTTAGTCGATCTCTGGCACGGGCTAGCAGGTTTTTCCTCCCGGAAACTCGGGTTTTTCGTCCCGTAAACTCAAGAAAATCGGCCGTCGAACCCACACTATTTTCAGACATTAAATATATGTGTTAGGGTTAGGGACCTCCAGATGGCGGCACTTACTAGCTGCCTTCTTCACTGTGTGCCGATTAATTAGTGATAGCCTTGGGCCAGCTATCTCTGGTTGGTTGCCAGTGGAGATTGAACTGCCCACTCAGTCTCCAAAAGTTAGATAGGGCTTAAAAACGGCCTCGCCTACTCCCTATATATGGGAATAAAAAGGCGTTAGCTGATTTTATATATATATATATATATATATATTCCGGCTTAGCACATCGTTTCTGTACGTCTAACCACACGATAAAGTGATAAAACAGCTCCATGCCATATTTGAATGACGACTACAGACATCGTTTATTCAAGGAAGCCACAATAGTGTTAATAATCGGCGGATACCTCAAGAGAAATCAGGGTACTATTCTGAACAGTTCGTGGAAAACCTGATTCTCTCTCTAAATCCATCTGAACTACAGCTCGCCAGTAATCGCATTAAGCCTTCACAACAAACACGCATGCGTGATAATATATAAGAACAATAAGTCTTCTCTATCACGCGAATGTGTAACCTTAGCTACTAGATTGTGTACAACGTTTTTTTATGTTCCTTTCAATTTGCATTTACTATTTTTTTTTATGCTTTTCCGTCAACGCCTTGAAAAAGCTAGACAGTTTGCTAGCGAAACTGGTACGCAAAGAATGTAAGATGCTTGTACGCATTACAATATGGTCAGTATTAAAACAATAACTTTGTATGTTTAATTTTCAAACGACCAAATATGTTCAATTTAAACAGATTAATATCGTGACAATACAAAATGATAAAACTGATCTTTTTGGGAACAAAGACAATACAGGCTTTATATACACTGCAATATCAGAACACAAAATACTAACAGCCAAACACTTATGTCACTAAGCAGCTTTGCTGAAACATTATTTTGGTACCAACTACAGGATAGCCAGAAATACATACCGTATAACAAGACCTCAGACAACTAATTATATCACATATAAATACAATAATCACTACGGAAAGGAATGACACTAGAAGCTTCTACATCCCAGGTATTCTAAATAAATCTACCTTTTGAATACAGAAACTTTACAAACTACAATAGCCTGAAAAGAGCCTTAAGGACAAACGATGAACAAGAAATACGCACCCCTACACACCTTACAAACTTAAAGAAACACAATATATTTTTCAGGCTTTTCAGTTCGGTGACACATCATGACATTTCAAATTATCATGTGTGTGTGTGTGCGTGCGTGCGTGCAGGGCCGTCGCCAGATTAGAACGCGCCCTGAGGCAACGAATTAAATATCTTTCCTGATGGATTATAAGACAAAAATATAAGAAAATCTCCAACTGCTATTTTGTTTTTATTACAAGAGAAACATTAATGCAAAACGATTGCATAATAATATTAATTAAATGTTTGCTCTACGGGGACATCGCACAATAAAACTGTTTATAAGCTCTTCTAAATTTAAAGTATAAGCTATTCACCTCTATCAATATAGTTGCTAGACCGACCAATCTTCTTTGGGTCATTGCTGTTCGCAAATAATTTTTAATCAGTTTAAGTTTGGAAAAACTTCTTTGCGCATTTACGCCTACCGCAATATGGCTGAACGAGCGCCCTTATTAAGCAGCACCGTGAGGCAGGCTGCCCCTATGCTACACCCAGTCGACGGTACTGTGTGTGCCTGTGAATGAATTTCTCATCTTATGGCAGCAGTGAAAATCAGACCTATCAAACATCAGCCTACGTCCATCACAGCTATCAAATCAATAAACAATAACTAACGGGTGTCATCCTCAGATAAACTTAATAAAAAGCTTTGAGGATGGAAACGGAGACATTACATTTCAAAACTGTAAATATAAAAATATATATAATTTATTGTTATCGTATAAATA
This sequence comes from Typopeltis vanoorti, assembly GCF_054136105.1. Classification (NCBI taxonomy): domain Eukaryota; kingdom Metazoa; phylum Arthropoda; class Arachnida; order Uropygi; family Thelyphonidae; genus Typopeltis; species Typopeltis vanoorti. The sequence goes on from NC_143563.1 coordinate 15,545,342, forward strand.
ATGTAAAAAATGTAATCTTATTCAGCCCCAACTATAAATTACCAACTCCAGTAGTTATTATATAGAAATTTTTCATTATAAATTTCACTTGAAAAAAAAAAAAAAGAAAAAAAAAAACAGAACAATATGTTTTGTGAATACGTAATATATAATCATAATTTCAATAAAAAATTATTGAGTTTTTTTATATAAAAAATCGAACGCGTAAAATTAGCAGCACTTAGTTGCTCTACTTTGTAAAATAACATGTTAGAATATCACTTAAGACGATTATTGTATATATGTAAATATTTCTGAGATCAATAAAAAAATATTATTATTTGCTCTATACCAGCGATTTTCAACCAGTGTGCCGCGAGATTTGTGAAAACAAATTAATTAAAAGAAATAATATCGTAATTTTGCTCATTTATTGATTAGCGTCTGGTCTTCCATCCGCACCTGAAGCTCCATTATTTATATTTTACGAAACTTACGGTTGGTGAATCCGTTTAAAATTTGCGTTAATTAACTTTAATCTTTTGATAAGTGTGTTCACAAATAAATTCATTTAATTTTCTTATTTTTAAGGTAAGAATTATTTTATTTATTTATTTTTTTTTAAATAATTTTCAGTATTGCTTTTCTTACTCAAAATGTCAAAAATAAAGTTTAAAATTTTTTGAAGCAAAAAGGATAAGTAATTACTATTATTAATAATTCGTGTTTGAAAATCAATCAAAATTATGCCTATTTTTTTTTTCCAGATCGTCAAGAAAATTAAAATAATATAGTTTTAATGTGCCGTAGAATATTAATAATTAGTCTAGGTGTGCCATATTATGAAAAAGGTTGAAAATCACTGCTCTATACTGAAAGCTATACTGCAAAATAATAATCGTAACACTAAAAAGACTTTTCTTCAATATCTTATGTCTTCTCGACTTTCTAGGTGGCGCTAGAGTTGTGAAATGAACAGAAAACTCGAAAATGCTAATTAGTTTGCGACTGAAAACACTGTACTTGTATAATTCCTACATGTCAAAAACGCAGATAGAATATATTCATGCTTCACAGTGTATGAGTCATAGTTACATTTTAGTTTTGCCAATTAGCGTAATTTTATTGCAACGGTCTCTTGCGCACAGTAAAAAAACTAAACTTATACTTAAATGTTTGTTTAAGATTCTATTTATTTGATTGATACAAATTATACAGAGCTAGTCAGAGTTTCAAGAATTTATTTCTGGATCAGACCAGATGATCGGAAATGGTGGATGAATTTTTTTCCGCTCGATTTCCCGAACCTTCCACCAGATGGCAACAGTTACAGTGGATTGCACAACAGGTTTATTTTGATACCCGAAACTTCGAATAACTTCGTCAAAAGCTTCACAATCTTGTATGGAATTTGGTACGACTATCCCGGTTTCGTGCTGAGCGGGACCATATATGGGTAGCAGCTTAAACTTCAGGGCTTGTGTGTTGATGGTATGGAAAGCACAACCTCCTGCACTGTCACAGAAGAACACAAAAGTACCTGGTCTTATGATGTCGAATACTTGCTGGAAAAAAATCGTAAACTTTGCTTTAAATCAGGAATGAATTAAAATTGAAAATTATTAATTAATTAGGTAAATGTTATTTAAGTAGTAATTTATTATTATTATTATTATTATTGTTATTATTATTATTATTATTATTATTATTATTATTATTATTATTATTATTATTATTACGTAACGCCTCCAAGGATTCCAAATGTCTTTGGACTCCATGGAGGTGTTTTATTTATTTATTTTATTTATAAATAAATAAATTAATACTAATTTATTTATTTATAAATGTTATAATCTGTATTATTTTTTTCCCAAGTGTAGTGATTTCTCTTTATAAATGACGTCTGCATCCATAGTGCTAGACTGCCTGAAGAAAATCCATTTTAAGTTCGGTTCTAGTTGCCGACTAGAACAACCTTTTCTAAGCCTTTCTTCTACCTGTTTCGAATTAGCTGATCGCTGGTACCATAAAATGGAGTTTTTTTTTTTTTTACCTTAAAACTCAGATTTTAAATCACAAACTTCGAGAAAATCGACTGGAGAATTCGCTATTTCAGATAATAATATATAGTGTTAAGGTCAGGAACCAGTAGTAAGTAGAAGTTGTCTACTGTACTTTCTTCCATAGTGTCAATTGAACTTATTTATAGTCTTGAGCCAGCTATTGGTGCTTGGTTGAGGGTAAAACCTGTCCCCTGTTTGCAAAAGACAAAGTTTTATCCATTCCTTTGGGGTTTAAAAGATGTTAGCGTTTTTTTTTTTTTTTTTTTGTCCTGTTCTATTCTGAACATCCTTCGCTTCACTTCTCCTCCACAAGAACAACCACAAATTACACGAGTGTTTCTAAATAAAAATAAATAAATAAATAAATAAAAGGAAAATTCTGTTCAGCAGAAATATTAACTCACATTCGAATCTTTTTTTTTGTCATTTTTTTCGATTATAATCAAAAATGAGATCGGTTCGTAAATTTTAACATATTTCCTAAATTCCAAATATCATTTCATCCATCAATCCAAGACGATCCGAAATTAACAATGTAATACTCTCTGTTTATTTCAGAATTATTATTATTATTATTATTATTATTATTACTTGTTATTACCAAGGACTCATCAAGAATGTTTTAGTGCATTTTGCACTTGCAAATGGTCCAAGCGAAACAAAATGTGAATAGGCCAAGATAGTTGTTTAAGAATTTCACAATCTGATTTTCCATAAAATTATCAGGGTCCCCCCCCCCCCTCCTGGGAACTTGTGTTTTTCATCCAACATATAAGCAAATCTGCCCGAGTACGGATGAAAATACTATTTTTGATATGATATCAGTAGAAATGTGATTAAACTTGAGAGCGAGAGAGAGGGGGGGGGAAAGAAGCAATGGACCATTTGGGGTCTTTCTCTCTCTCCTTCCCAATTCATTCATTCCCAATTTTAATCTGAAAGAAAAAGCATCAATCGTCTGCTAATTGTAGTAGTTGTGAATTAGTTAGTCTCAGGCCTAGACGACATTATTTTCCTCCCATGAACACCACAAAACACAACTAGAACACAGCCATTATACACTGACCTTACTTGCTTTGGTTGTAATTCCAAACCTCTCAAGGAGTCTACGGGTTGCTTATGCAGTATTTTTCGTTCCACAAAGTGATAAAGATTAAAGTTAAAACTCAATATAAAAAAAAATAATAAAATGTTAAAAATTCATCAATAATAATGATAATGATAAAAGCAAATGGATTGAAAAGGTTATTGGTACCTGTAAAAGTCTGTTGACGAAGTTCTCTTGGCCTTCGAGAATAGACAGAAACTTGATTATGGAAACGACATCAGCTCTTCTTAGGGTGTGGATAACTTCCGATCCTAATGGTTTTAGGAGATCAGCTTCCACGTACCATCCACTGAATCGGTTGTCATGCCAACAGAACTGATTCATTGTATACAAAACGTTTAGGAAAGTGGTGTTCCACTCTCTGCAAATATCTACCACTGTCATCTCGACAAAACTGTTATGAGAAAGGCTCGGCCAGCAACAAAAAGCAAAGAGATCGACTCCTGGACCTCCACCTAGAGAACAGATTTGTAGTTGGTCATCGGTGACTGGTGTGTACTTCAGAATGCATTCCTTTGCACGGTTGATGTGGAACAACGTCTGAGCCACATGGCATATGCTGTATCTGTAAAGGTAGGCACATCTGTAAGCGGGTTTCGAAAAATCTACGATTGAATTCCCAGCTTTCAATGCTGCAGAGGAATATCGTTGTTTGAGATAGGCAATTGCATCTATAATGTCTTGATGGTTCAACTGATACCATTGCTGCTCTAGCTCGCAGAGTTCGCACAGCCACTTTACCAAATCCATGTAGAATAAAATCAAAGAAATCTATACAGCATATTATACAGCGATAGAAGATGATAAAGATGAGATAAATATTTTATGAGTCATCGGTTAACAGGAAATGTTACTCTACTCTAGGAGTGAGAGTAGAATATTACCTTTGGAAAGTGATTATTATTATCTCATTCTTATCTTTTCATGGTCATGTAGATTAGTCGCTTTTTTGGATAATATTCATGTCGGAATACGTAACGATTTCCGCACTTTTTTTAATGAAATTCAGATAAAGATAAAATATTTGCAACAAATGTAAACAAGGTTGTTTTTCATGTTATATAAATTATTGATAACTGTACTGAAAGTATATGCAGTTTGTTCTTCCTTTGCTCTGAAATCCCGATATATACGTGGGCTGTTCAATAAGTAATAAGACAAATTTTACTGTCGCGAAACCACTCATCACAATATTAATTTCTTTGGAATAAAGAAATGTTGCTGTCTGTATTAACAAAAGAGGTTGATAGATGGCGTATACGGGCTGATGTGCCAGAGTGTCACGTGACTAAAGCAAGCTTGTTTCGGCGACCAGATTAAGGTTCCTACGTCATGGATGAGAATCAAACCCAGGTCTTTCCAACGAATGGGCTTCGTCTATACTGACAACATTCTAAATTTTTAATGGCGCAAATCAGGAAATGAACTCCCACTCAGGGGAATAATAATAATAATATTTTTATTATTTTTTTATTGATTTCTGAAATATTTACGCAATTACAATAATCGTCTTTAGTGACATTCCAGCTTGTCATTTTTACAAAATTCAGCACTAAGTGCTGCATATGTGATTCATTTTCCACATTGCATTTCGATTAAAATTTTGAAAATAATAATTTTTTGCATCAATATTAACAATAAAGATTACATGGAATTTTTCAATAATGGATAATAATAATTATAATAATAATAATATGATAATATTATTATGATAATATGATGATAATATTATGATAATATGATAATCATTGAAAATGTCAACTGTGTTGTGAATGGAGAACCTGTGGAACAAGTAAAACATTTCAGCTATTTAGGCACGATTTTTACTGAAGATGGTAAATTAAATATAGAAATAGACAACAGAATAAGCAAAGCTGGTATGGTGGGAAGTCAATTGAATAAATTTATATGGAATAAGAGAGAAATTAGTCGGAACACTAAATTAGCTGTGTACAAGACAGTGTTCAAACCAGTTTTAACTTATGGATCTGAGAGCTGGGTCAGAAGTAAAACACTTGACCAAAGACTAGAGACCACAGATATGAGTCCTGAGAAAGATTAGAGGCGTAAACAGATGGCATCAATGGCAATATCATATTAAAAACGAGGATATTAGGAAAGAACTTGACATTGTCAGCATCCAGGAATGTGTTAGCAGAGCTAATCTCAGGTGGTATGGTCACTTAAACAGAATGGGCGAGGAAAGATTAGCAAAACAAGTGTTCTCTGCCAGGTTGGCAGCAAAACGACCCAGAGGAAGACCAAGATATAGGTGGATTGATACGGTACAAAGTGCCTTAGACGATAGAAATATAAGATCTGATAATGTTGGAGTCTTGACAAGTAACAGACTGATTTGGAGGAAAATTATAGATAGGAAGTTAGTAATGATGTAATTTTTTCATGTAGTACTGTCATATCCTGTACACCCCTTGAGGGTACATGGCAGGAATTTGATGATGATGATGATGATAATATGATAATATCTCAGATAAATTACATACATATGATTATTACAGACGTTTTTTGCATGCTTACACATTATATATAAGATAACAATTTTTCTATTGTTATCTTATATATCTTATCGTACAGAGTATTTACATATTTACAATTAATGCATATTACACTTGATGCTCTGTACATTATACTGTATGCAGTTTAAAGCACATTATTTCTTTTCAATGTTTTTTTCTTTGGATACAAATTCATATCTTTTTTTTTTAATATCTGTATCTTCATTATTACTATAATGAAGATACAAATATTAGAAAGAAGATGCCATACTGACAGTTTTATTACATAATCTGCTTCTTTGGTTATAAGGATTACGTGTGGTTGAGTGAGGCGAGTTAATCCCACCTACTTCGAAGTTTGGGTTAGCTTTTGTGAAGAGAGTGGGATTTAGGCTTCATTATTTATGTTGTTGCTACTGTTTATGTATGGGATGTTGGCATTGGATGCTGGTGATTTGTGATGTGTATATTAGTGTTAATGGTATCTTAACTTTGTTGGTATATTTTCCAGAGTTCGTGTTTTAATGTTCTGTAATTATCTATGTGTTTTAAATTTCTTGGTAGGTTGTTGAGTTCCGTGGGTATCTGACGTGATCTCACAAAAGAACCGTATGAGTTGTTGAAGGGTGTGGGGGATGTAGAGAGTTGTCGTAGGTCGTGTTATACGATATGTGTCTCTGTTGTTTCGATAGGTGATGTTGAAGTAATTCCTTGTTAATGTCATGTAGTGTTTCAGGTTTTTAACGCTCAGAATTCTGTGTATCGCCATGTGTTGGTCGGATATTGACTGTTGTGTATAAGGTGTCTAAATCACTGTTGACACAATTTTCCTATGTAGTGTTTCTAATTTTGTTAGGTGGCTGTTTGATGTGTTTGCATAGACTGTCATACCATATCTGAGTAAGGATTCGTAGATACCACGATATAGGAGTTTTTTTTTTTTATGTTAGATGGAATAATGTCTTTTATTTGGAAGAGTTTCGCTGCGATGATGCGGACTTTGGTATGTAGGTATTCTATATGTTCTGCCCATTTAATGTGAAAATCTATGTAAAGACCAAGGTATTTTGAATGTGTTACAGGTTTTATTTCTAGACATTGGCAGGTATTTTTGTTGTCAATGCAGCGGTATATGTGATAGTGTATCGACAGTGGTGCGGGGCGTATGATTCTTGGGTTGTGTATTATCAACATCTGTGTTTTGGTGCCGTTGATTACAATTGCGTTTTAGTAGAAGTATGTTCAGATTTCATTTAGGTCTTGTTGTGCTTTGGAAAGAGCCATGTTGATGTCTGTGTGGATTGCTAGTAGTGCGGTGTCATCTGCGTACTGAAATATTTGACTTTTTATTGCCATGTTATGAACATCGTTAATGTATATGTTGAATAGAGTGGGTGATAATACGATACCTTGAGGAACACCGTGTTTTATTTGTATACCCCGGCTGTGACTTGTACCTATTTTAGTTACTTGTGTTCTGTTTGAGAGATAGTTTCTGAACCAGATCTATAATAATAATAATAATAATAATAATAATAATAATAATAATAATAATAATAATAATAATAATAATACCGGGAGTTCACTCTCTACCAATAACCAGTCAGAGATAGCTGGTCCAAGATAATTACTAATTATAAACGACATCCGATGAATAGAAGCAGACGAGTGGTCCCTAACCCTAACACCCTGAATTATTTGTCTGAAATGATGTAGGTACGGTCGATTGACTTGAGTTTACTGGACAATAAACCTGTTTCCAAGAGAAAAAAAAACGCTTGCTAACTGGAAACCAATCGAAAAAAGAGTTAGAAGATTCCTCCAGTGGACCATTAGATTCGAAACCTTATTCTATAAATACATAAATAAATTTGCTTACGCCTTTTATTCCACGGATTGAGTAGTCGGGACCGTTTTAGCTCTAACTTTTGGAGATTGATTAGCAGTCAAACTTCATTCTTAGTCAATCAGAGATAGCTGACCCAAAGTATCAATGATTTTTAAATGGCAGCTTTTAACGCCTTCCATTCTCCAAAGGAAGCAGCAGAACTATTGAAGCCTAAACTAACTCTTGGAAATCGATCAACAGTCCATCTTCCCACTTGTTTGTCACGTATTTTAGTTCACAGCTACCTGTGATTTTGCGGTATATGTTTTCGGAGTTGGGTTGAGTGGCTGAAAATTCCAGTCTACAGGAGGGGGGAAACCTTCGTGCCTGTGCTAAAGATCGACTCAATTTATAATCCGATGAAAAATGCCTAGAAAGGTTCCTCTAATCAGTAACTAGAGGAAGATTTGAAGCTATAACAGTCTTTTTTCTGGTAGTCTAGCATTGTGTAATCAGAAACATTAACTTTCTCAGATGTTACCCAGGCATCTCTCAGTCGCATTTATTTATTTTACTAAAATCTCTCTCTCTCTCTCTCTCTCTCTCTCTCTGGACAGTCAAATGAAAGTGACTAATGATTAATTTTATCATCAACAATCCTATACAATTCTCTTATTTTGTATAAAAAAATAATAAAAATCTATCTTGTAGCACTTAGGAGAGCGGAGGACACTAGCAGCTCTGTGTTTACCACAGTGTCATATTGCAACGCGCGCAAGCAAATTCACGTCATAGTGAGATGCGAGCTATTAGCGTAATGGGGCACTGTCCGTCGCGCAGTTCCACTGTTGTTTATATGCAGTGTTGCGCCAGTAGTAGATGTGTTCGTAGTGCTTATCGTGTTTACTCCGTCTCTTTAAATATTTGGACATTACAATGAAAGACATATCATTTGTTATAGTTTTTATTTTAGAACATTATTGGGGTTATGATAATGGATTTTATTTTTAAGTAACTTTGAATTATACCAAACTGTATAATTTTATCGATAGTAAACACTATTTTTCATGTTTAATTTTTTTTTAATTTTTACCATAATTTTCATATTTTATCCAAACACGTATCCCCACGATTTCAAGCCACGAGCCGCCACTGTTCATAGGTTATTGAAATTCCATCTATTTTAATAATTCCACTCTGTATAAAATAGTTGTAATGATATAGGGCAGTGTTTCTCAAACTTTTTTCGACGACGGAACACTTCACAAATCCTGAATTTTTCACGGAACACCTTGGTTATTTTGTAATGTATAAATTAATAATTAATTGGTAATTTAGTTGATGTTTTATTATTAACCAATAATTGATAATTAATTATTAATTATTAATTAAACATCAATTAAACCATCATTAAATTAATTTGTGCTGACAAATTAATTTAAAAATGACAAATTCCAGAACTTCTCGTGGAACACCTCACCTTCCGCAGAACAGCAGCGTTCCAGGGAACACTAGTTAAGAACCACTGATATAGGGTATGAAGGTCAGGAATAAAAATTATCAAGTTAATTCGATTTTGGTTATCAGCTCATTTATTGACATGTTTATGCTAATCAAATACAGTCATCAGTACACAAACCAAAAACTGAAAAACTATTTTGGATTTGACTGTGATATGAATGGTGTCGCTGTCACGACGAAGTTATGCTACTGAAAGTGTTTGAATACACATAAAAAGACCAACATATTATCTTTTAATAAAGTGTAAGCATTAAGCACAACAATAAGTCTACGTGGCTTGAAAGAAATAGCTTGAAATTTTTAAGCTACTTCTCATAAGTTTCACAGGAAATTATTTTACCTCTTCAGCAGAAATGTATTGAGATTTGGGAGTGATGTGGGGTCAAGTGACGGTTAAATATATTGTCATTTCTTCCCTGAATGGAAAAGCCATCTGAGAATTCCCGATCTAAATTCGACTGAAGTCATACCAAAGCGTAGAATACTTTCTGCGTGACATGGGCATTGTCTTGCTGGAACAAGGATGGACTTTCACCATAAAATTCCATGAGTGCAGTCTTATCCAGGAGTATAGGCAAACTTCTCTAAAAACTATTGGACTTATCTGGATCTGCTCGTAATCTTCTTTAAGCTTATCTAAACCTTCCTGAAGGAGGCTAATCTTGGTTAAAATTCTCCGATCCGAAAAACAGACTATAATTAGATTCATAAAGTCCCACATCGTCGATGTACATGTTGGAAGTTTATTTGCAATACATGTGGCGTTTCCTAACGTCTTCGTTACATGAAAATTTCTAGAATGTCATCTACAACTATTGGTATTGCCATTATTTAAATTCTTTACATTAAGTGTACTTTTGTTGGAATGGTCCAAGAGTTTACGACAGCATGTACAAAAATGTTATTAGGAAAGGAACTATTATTATTATTATTATTATTATTATTATTATTATTATTATTATTATCTCCTAATTTCATTCTTTTTTAATTTCATATATCTAACTAATTATTTAATTTCAAAATTAACTATTTAATTTCAAAATTAAGTAATTAAATTAAAATTAACTAATTAAATTAACTAAATAACTAACTAATTAATTAATTAAAAGCAACTACTTAAGTTAAAAGTAACTAATTTTATTAAAATTAATTACTTAATTAATTAAATTAAAATTTACTAATTAAATTAACTTATTTAATTTCATATATCTAACTAAGAACGCGTGTTTTTTTTTTGTTTTTTTTACTGTTCATTGATTTTTTTTACAATCTAGGCAAAGAGAGAGATAAGTTTTACATTTATTTCGAAACGAATGTATGGTTTCAGTTTTGATTTCACTGTTTTGATAATTTTCCCCTTGCAAATGTGACTTTTTCCCCTCCTATCGTTTCTCTGTTTGTTTATCGCATTACGATTTCGCACAGGCTTGCCATTTAACGGTAGCATATCTTCCTATTTCATCATGTTTTTCGAAATGATAAAGCCATTTGAAATTATTCAAACAAATATCTAATGCACAAGACAATTGTTTTAATCTACAAGCTTTTTTTTTATTTTTTATTTTTAATTGTGACCTATGTTATTAGAGCAGAGATTAAATCTAGAAAAGCAATAATAAATAGCTTAAAGGAAGATTTTGAATTAATTAAATGAAAACGCTTTGCTTCATTGTAAATACAAATGAATTAATAAAGAATAAACATGTCTTCTAACGCCTTTAATTTTCTAAAAGGAGTGGACCGAATCTTTTAATACCAGCTTTTGAAAATTGTTGTAAATTTCATTTCTGTCCACTTCACGTAGACGTCTGCGTGAAGTAAGAGGAAGTTACTGCCATCTCGTGTTCATAACCATAATGTTATTATCGTGTAAAACATCGAATTTTCTGCATTTTAGTGTTAGTAATCGGACTATGTAGAAGTTAGAAATCGAACTTGGAAATTACTACGAGGCTATATATTAGAAATGTTTAATATGATATATTAGAAATGAACAGATATAGTAGAAATATTACGCTATTAAGTATAAATATGCTTCGTTGATTAAGATTCAAGGTTTAAAATATTTTGATTTTTAGTAGTTGTTTTGATGGCTTTGTGAATAGTTTTCGAAAGGTTCGGTTGGCAATTGCACCACAGTTTACATCATGCAGTTGATTTTTTTCCTGTTTGGTTGTTTAAATGGTCAAGTTTTCGTTTTTGTTTCCTAATTTAGTTGAAAGAAAAATATAGGAAAGGAAAGCTATTTTTACTTATACATATACATTTCTAAGTTTAATATTATTGATTTTACCATTTATATTTGAGAGATGGATTCAAAAAAAAAAAAAAAAAAGAGCCAAATCTCATGCGAAGTCCAATCAGTTTTAAAAATGTGGGAAACCGCTTATCACAGAGTGATCATTGCATTTATGCCAAATTCAAATTTGGAAGCATTTTAGTCCGGTTATCCCAATTTTTTTATCATATATGTCTTTAATTTAACATTTAATTTAATATTTATTGTTTTTTTTTTTTTTCGATCTCCTGTTATGGTTGTTATCAGACAATATAGCACGGGTAGCAAATATGAAATAAGAATGCATACATTTCTTCATTCAACTACATGCTATTCTTACTGTTTTAAGGGTATTTAGAGTTTAAAAAAAGTGTGTTCTCTATGATAGCTGTCCGTAGTTCAATAATCGTACTTACATGTGCCCATCAAGATTAGCACCAAGTAAAATCGACATTTCATACGTGATGTGAGTAGTGATATACAAAGACACCAGATGTCAGTGCAAATAAGATGTCGTCAGATGACACAATGTTAGATTAAATGACGTAATGTGCTATTTTCATATGTACCTCACGAACAGTTTATCCCTCTAAAAACAAATTTACTGCTGTAACCTTTATTATTATTATTATTATTATTATTATTATTATTATTATTATTATTATTATTATTATAGTTTTAAAGTGGTTCCAACTCCTGTTTTAAGTTGAAAGTGTTCCCAAGTAACCCTACTTATCACGCCGAAGACAGTGATATAAAATTCAACGAGATCGGCTAAGAAGAAACCAAATTTTGAAGTGCTGAAAAGTAAACAGAGAGGACCGTGGTCAAGCGCCTCCCTAGCGCAATTGGAAGAACGATGGTACATTGAGCCTTTCGATTGGAATAGGCCTAAGTTCGATTCTCGTCGCGACGGGAGAAATCTTTATCTGGACGATTTCAATCGAAGGTGAGTTAGCCGATCTCATACGGAGGTAGCAGGGTTTTTTCTTCCAGAAACTCGGGTTTTTCATCCCGCATACAGACAAATCGGCCCTTCAGAACACACGCAATTTACAGGCAAAAAATACTAGTTTTGGTAGTGGTGGAGGTGGGCGGTTGATGGAGATGATTCGTAGTAGAGGTTCGGTGTAGTAGTTGAGACAGTTGTAGGTGTCCTCCAGTGATGAGTCTTCGGACTCCTTGGAGGTGTCAGGAATAATAATAATAATAACAACGAGTGAAGAACAAAGGATGTCGCCATCTTTACAATTTTTACAATTCACGCCATGCCCTCACCATTTCTGCCCAAGGGAAGAAAGGTGAGTCATGAAGTATATCAAATGCCTGGAGGATTTATCGTCCGACGGAAATAATATAACTTGTACGAAATGCAGTAGGATTCTACACGTAAAATGTGCTGGCTTTTCAGAAACAACCGGGCGACATAAATATAAATCCGATGTAGCATGCGAGGAATGGAAATGCGTACTCCGTAGGAAAAATAAATAAACGCACCTAAAGCAGCCACCTACGACGCAGCCGATTATACCGGAGGCAAAATCAGACGACGAACTGAACAGACAAAAAAATGCAGGTGAGTCCTAACATTTCAACTCTTTAAATATACTAATAGGAAACGGTCTAGAGACCATAAACGCCGACTTAATAGACCTTGTGCAAGAACTCTTTAATAAACAGAACGGACAAATAACAAAAAAATCTAGCGAATATGAAGATTTGGTAAAACATAATAATTTAGCAGTTATAGAAGGGTTGCAAATGATAAAAGACATTAAAATGAGCATTAACGCACTAAATGACAGGCAACACAATTTGATGAAAGAGACATCCAAACTCCGTTAAGAACTTCATTCTCTAAAACTACAATACGAACGTTTAAATCAGCAACAACATAAAGAAGATGTTGTCATAAACGGTCTTCCTGAAACTGCACCTACAGAAAACCTCAGAGACATGGTTTTAAAATTAGGCCATGCAATTGATATCCCTCCCTACAGCTTAACGACATTCAGACCGTAAATCGGATTACTAGGAAGAGCAAAAACCAAGGCTTGCCACGACCTGCACCAGTCATAATTCGTCATACGAGCAAGTCCACAAGAAACAATCTCATAAAAGCCAGCAGGCAGAAAAAACCAGTTACCAAGGACTTGAACACACAGCAAGACAATACACCAATCTTTCTATCCGAATATTTAACACCATTCAACCAGAATCTGTTGTACCGATCAAGAAAAGCAAAAATGGAAAACAAATTACCAATTTTTGTGGACCAGAGATGCCAAGATATTCATAAGGAAGTCACAAACATCAAAGCCGATACAAATTAAAAGCTCAGAAGACATAGACAGGCTGCCACTATGAAAAAAAAAGCCTTCGAATTAGCTCAAAACAGAAGCCCACAATAAAAAAAAGGAATATGAACCATCAAGACAGATGCAATAACACAGGATATATCGGCAATTTCACTTTGATCAGACCTTTTATATCGTTCATTTGACCTCCCAAACACCTGCCTACATCCAACACAGCAACCAAATCAATAAAATATATATAAATATATAACCAGTGTCATCCTCAGATAAGCTAATTACAAAGCTTCGAGGATGCAGTTGAGTTACATCCCAGTAGTAGTATTTATCTAACATTATTTACTTGTAGGTAGGTGAGTGTATCCCTTCAACTATTGGTCTGAGCGGGACGTTTGCCTTGTGTATCTTGGGGAGATCATATAATCGAGGGATTAAAGGATGAAGTGATCTAAGTGAAAGACAGATGTTTCTTGGTAACTCCAAGGTGGTTTTTAATAAATTATTGGTCTTATTGTGTAACTCATTTGTAGGATCACTGTTAAGTTCAGAGTAGGTATCACTGTTTAAAAGTTCCGAAATTTTATTATGGCAATCAGACTTGTCTAAGATGAGTCACATTCCCTTTGTCAGCAGGTAGAATCACGATGTCATTATTATTTTTAAAGACTTAATTACTGCTCTTTCAGAGTAAGAAATGTTGTCTGGAGGTGGTCTAGCATGATTTATGGTGAAAATGGCTTCTATATGAAGGAGGTTAGCTTCTTTGGTTTGATTAAAATGCAGTGACAAAATTAAGACCTTTAGCAAGAATACTTTCTTCTGCCGAAGACAGTTGGTAGGAAGAATTATTGATAACAACTTTTTTCAAAATGAGAAGTTTGGCGGTCTTGCATATTGCCTCTCTCTTCACAAATGGTGCCCTCTCAAGCCATGTCCTGTTTTCGATTAACAATAATGAAGGCCGCCAACATGAGATAAACTGGACAACAACTTCAAACCTGCACATCTGCCACGACGAGGTAGAACGCCGCATAATCGAGTCTAAAGAGATTGTCATGGACCCTCTTCATATAAACAGTAACCTCAGCTATAATTTCCCTGACTCTTTTAGCTCTGCTGTCAGATATTGGCGCACTCGTGAAATCACACGAGCACAGGTTTCTAGCAATAGAACTTTAACACGGACTGTAGCTCCAGTTCAAAATAACTGTAGTTTATAGTCGATTTTATAATTTATGGTTTTATAGTTTTATTTTTATTTTTTTATTTTTTTTTGTCTTTCTATGTTCTATCATGCCTGAAGAAGTCGGCCACGCCGATGAAACATGTTGCGTATTTTAATAAATTTCATTATTTATTCTAATTCTCGGATCTCAGTCAGTATATAAGAAGCATGAATATATATAATAAAAATAAAGAATTTTAAATAAATTTAGGAAATTTAACCTTAGCTACTTAGGCGGCGCTTTGTGAACATAACAGTTATTGTTTAATTAGCCTTTGTACCTATATTGATGATGGCTGTGATATTCAGGAGAAAATTCTACGAATAAAGAATATTTTACGTGATTTAATTCCGTTATTATAATAGTAAGTATTATTATTATTATTATTATTATTATTATTATTATTATTATTATTATTATTATTATTATTATTATAGGAATGAAAACCCTAGTTTTTGAAGGTTTTTGAATGAAGTTCTTCACGTCCTAGACGGGATTTAAAGACTGGTTTTAAAGACGTTGCCTAATGGTCAACCATTAGGCATCGTCAAAACCGACTGAGCTATGGAGACTGCAATTCTTGGATACACGTTGTTAATTCACAGTAGGATTGATGTAGCAGCTGAGTTTTATTCTATTCTTTTGTGGTGTATTTCTTTATGTCCTTTACTTATTATATGAAAATGCTTGTGGTACAGGATTCAGTCTGGTATTGACATTATTTCTGACTTGGAATGGTCTCAGGAAGGCGATATTGAGCATATAGCCAATGGACGCCATGTATGTCACATTATGGTTTTCTAGACCTAACCAAAAACTTTCCTAAAATTGGCAGTTTTGAATAGCTGTTCATATTTCACCATTTAAATATAAAATAGCCCAGTGAGCATAATAAAGTGTAGTGAATAACATATCAATCTCTTTTGTTAAATCTACGCTGTTTTAATTTTTATGCAAATGAGTCAGTTATATATATATAGTAAGAAAAATTATAACTTCTAGTCAATATAAATATTATTTTCAAAGAAAAACTGTACAATGGTTTATCCAATTTATTTTCAATAATACAAAGAATTGGATACATATTGGAAACACACATTGACTGGTATTTAAATTATATGTATATCAACAGATTTAGTCTATGCATTACTAATATGCAACACAGGAATCCTGGTGTCACAAATATTAAGCAAAAAAAAAAAAATTAAACTTAATTGAATAAATAAATGATAAATAATTAAAAATCACTTTGAAAAAAATTAAACTTAAATAAATAAATGATAAATAATGTATAAGATTTAATAAGTGAAAATTAAAACACGGAAGTGAGCTATATTTCACTGATAAATAAATGTAAGCAGTGACTTCTTAATATTTTTATGATTTTTTGTTATAGTTTTCTTTCTTTTGATTCTCTGTTATATTAATTATATATTAAAATGTGTTATCAATATATGTTTCACTTCATAAAACAGCTCTATTTGTTTCTGTTTTACTTTTAAAAAATGTTTTCAGCTGAACTATTTTGAAATATTTGCCACCAGGGTGCTCAGGGTGCTAGAATTGAGTAAATAACGTAAAGTACCGTTTTTTATTTCTAAGCAAACGACATTTAATGTGCGTTATGCAGATATGCAGATAAATAAATAAGGAAAAACGTGATCTTAAAAATATTCTTAGAAGTTATAAATGAAATATTCTTTAAAATTTCGATATTATAATGCTGAATTCAAATTTCCAAATAAGTTTTGAAAGAAAAAGATTATTGATCTTTGAAAATTTTAACACAAAATTAGCCTCATCAATGCTGTCCGTGAAATTTTTCATAGCTTTGAAGTTTGACTTTCACCGCTTCAGGCGCTAGTGATAACCAAATATATCTCATCAGCTTCTAGTGATTGGTGTATAGCAGAAATAAAATTAATTAAAAAAAAAAAATTTTTCTTTTCTCGTCATCGTCTCAATTTTTTTGAAAATCTGTAATGCCATTTTTTTAAATTTTCTAACGAAATTAAAAAAAATAATAATTTTGTTTAACATCAAACATGTTATTATTTCGAACAACTTGAATCGGATAAATTATGGAATGAATAATATGCTATTCGGAGGCAAAAACATGCCTGCAATATCATACAGGTATCTGTCAAAAGCACAATTTTGTTGCCTTGGAAGTCCCAAAGAACGCAACCAAATTCCATTTGTTAAGCTGATATTTATCTCATGTCTTGGTTTAATCCAGATAGCTACAAATACTTTACTGGTAAATATAGGTACATTACGAACACACAGAATTTGTGTAATTCGATTTAATGTCTCAGAAACATTGAGAGAATTTGGAATTAAGTACGTGGATGTTTGCTCAGGACGATATATGAGCACCATTCCATATCTTCTGGCTTCTTCTTCAATGCAAGGGAATGAGGAACCAGCTGCACTATCGCAGAAGAAGACGAAAGTTCCTGGTCTTATAATATGGAATACATTCTGAAAAAAAAAAAAAAATCTTGTAAAGTTTTGTTTGCAAAAAGTGACATAAATCATAATGTACAGTTCTTTATTACTTCGGTGATTGCTATATCTTCATAACTAACTTTGTTGTTGTTCTTAATTAATTAATAAAAATAAATTATTATTATTAATAATACAGTATTTATGCATATTTATATAATATTATTAAATGAATAGCAGTGACTTCATGGATGGTTGTTTTACTTTTAAAATATGTTTCAGTTGAACGATTTTGAAATATTTGCCACCAGGGTGCTAGAATATAGTTGAGTGAATAACGTAAAGTACCGCATTTTTTATCTAAGCAAACGACATTTAATGTGTATTTCATTATGCAGATAAATAAATAAGGAAAAAAGTAATCTCAAAAATATTCTTAGAAGTTATAAATTAAATATTCTTTCAAATTTCGATATAATAATATTTTTTTATATATAACAATCATAATAATAATTTACAATTATATTGTTCAGAGTTACATGAGTTGTATAATAGTAAACTACAATATTACATGTTGTAGTTTACTATTTTTTTTTTATTTTCAAATTTGAAAAGGTGTGATTATACAACAGTATTTACACATATGCAATCTAAATATTATATTTCCTTATTCTCACAAACATACAATGTAAACTCATGATTTACATTTAAAATATTTTTTTTTTTTTTTTTTTTTTTTTGATGAATGAGATTTTCTGTGGAGTAGCCTATGTAGCTCAGTGGATGTGGCGTTTGCACACCACGGCGCTAGGCCGCAAGAAGGAAGACTTGGTTTCGAGTCTAGTCGGCGACTAGAGGAAATTTTTCTAAGCCTTTTTTCGACCGGTTCCCGAGTTAGTCGATCTTTGGCACAGGCAAGCGGGTTTTTCCTCCCGGAAACTCGGGTTTTTCGTCCCGTAAACTCAAGAAAATCGACTGTAGAACCCACATTATTTCAGACATTAAATATATTGTTTTATGGTTAGGGACCACGAGATGGCGGCACATTTTAGCCGTCTCTCTTCACTGTGTACCACTTAATTAGTGATAGCCTTGGGCCATCAATCTCTGATTGGTACCAGTGGAAATTGAACTGCCCACTCAGTCTCCAAAAGTTAGATAGGGCTAAATGGCCTCGCCTACTCCCGTATACGGGAATAAAAAGGCGTTAGCTAATTTTTTTAGATTTTCTGTGGATTCAGTTTCTGGAAGACCGTTTATGACAAGGTCTTCTTTATGTTGTTGTTGGTTTAAAACTTCGTATTGTAGTTTCAGGGAATTAAATTCTTGACGGAGTTCCGATGTGTCTTTTATCAATTTGTGCTGCCTGTCAGTTAGTGTGTTAATGCTGGTTTTAATGTCTTTTACCGACTTTTGAATTATTAAATTTAACAGACTCTTCATATTCGCTAATTTTTTTTTATTTGTTATTTCTTTATTCTGTTTATTAAATAGTTCTTGGACAAGATCTACCAAGCTGGCTTTTATATTTTCTAAACCTTTTTCTAGTAATAAATTTACAGACTTCCATTCTTCTCGTTTGGCATTGGATTTGCGTTGCCAGGTTGTTTCTGAAAGTCCGGAACATGTAAAGTGAAGATTCCTATGGCATTTCCTGCAGATTATATAACATCCGTCGGACGATAATTCCTTCTGGCACTTGTTGCACTTCATGACTCACCTTTCTTCCTTTGGACAGCAGCAAAGATGGCGACGTCCTTTGTTCTATACCCGTTAGCAACCGCGGTGTACGCTTCAATTTTTAACACACTCAGATTTTGGATTCCAGTTGGCCGATTTGGATGAATTATATGTCACTGTCTTCACCGTGACAAGTAGAGTTACTTTATGACACTTTTAAATTAAAAACAGGAGTTAGAACCACATTAAAACTATAAAAATGGGACCAGCGATACAACCATGCGACCGTTCGTATGCCTACACAGCGCCCTCTCAACAATAATAATAATAATAATAATAATAATAATAATAATAAAATAATTAACATGATAAAATGACCTTATTAATAAAACGATTCTCAGAAACTCAAAAAGACGAAAAACTAATTTAAACATGCATGGATAGACTACAAGAAAGCATTCGATTCCCTCCCACACTCCTGGATCCTAAAATCACTACAAATATTTGGAATTAACAAAAACATATGTTCATGTCTGGCTACTGCTATGAAATCATGAACGATTTGGAGATATCAGCATTAAACGTGGAATTTTCCAAGGTGATTCCTTGTCACCATTGCTCTTCAACATTTCTTTGATACCTTTGTCTATGGTTCTGAAGAAAACAAAACTTGGATATGAAATTCCTAAATGTAATATTAAAATTTCCCATCTGTTGTATATGGATGACTTGAAGCTATATGGAAAATCGGCCCAGCAAATAGATTCTTTATTGAACACATTTCGTATTTTCAGTCAGGACATCAAAATGGAATTTGGTTTAGATAAATGCGCAATTTTATCTATTAAAGGAGGAAAAATTAATGGCAATTAAAGCAATTTTAATTTTGATCAAGAGAAATATATAAAAGCAATTTCAGCTGACGAACACTATAAATACTTAGGAATATTAGAAGCCAATGTTATTCTCCACTCGAAAGTTAAACAATAGGCAGCATCAGAATACATCAAAAGAGTTAGAAATATTCTGAAAACAAAACTAAATGGATTAAACACAACTAGAACAATGAAATCTTGGGCTATACCAGTGATTCGATACATAACTGGCATAATAAATTGGACAAAAGAAGACCTGGACAAACTAGACCGCAAAACTAGAAAAACTAATAACTATGCATCATGCATTACATCCACGAAGTGATGTTCACCGGTTGTACCTACCGAGGAGAATAGGTAGACGGGGTCTGCTGCAAGTGAGACAGACTGTGGAGGAAGAAGAAATTGGTTTAAGAAATTACATCGACAATAGCTCTGAGCCAATGCTTCAAGCAATTACACAAGAGGGCCTTCTAAAAGCAACAGGAAACAAATCCGATTACAAAAAAGAACAACAAAATATCCGATATGTGCGCTGGAAAAATAAACCCTTGCATCGCCAATTTCTTCGAAATACTGAGGACAAAATTGACGTGAACAAAACGTGGCAATGGCTTCAACACGGATACATTAAAAAAGAAAAACAGAAGGATTTATTCTAGCAGCTCAAGAACAGGCGTTACAAATTACTGCAATCAAAACAAAAATTTTTAACATCAATAATAACAGCAAATGCAGATTATGCGATCAGAAAGATGAGACTGTAGAACATCCAATCAGCGCCTACAGCAAAATAGCTCAAACTGACTATAAATACCGCCATGATCAAGTGGCCAAAATAATTCATTGGCATGTATGCAAAAAATATGGCTTTCCTACTTCTGATAACTGGTGGCAGAATAAAATAGAGACTGTATTGGAAAGCGAAACAGCAAAAATTCTCTGGGACTTTAGAATACAAACTGATCAGCATTTTGAACACCATTGACCTGACATCACAATTATCGAACATCGACAAGTTTGGATTATCGGTATCGCAGCACCCAGTGATAACAACGTTAACAACAAAGAACTGGAAAAAAATTGCTAAATATCGAGATCTGGCAATCGAAGTTGGCCGACTGTTGCTTAAACACACCAAAATCATTCCAATAGTTATCGGTGCACTTGGTGCAACTTCAAAGAAGCTGTCCAACTATTTACAGCAATTAAAAATCAATGAAGTGACCTCATATGACCTACAAAAAACAGCATTACTTGGAACAGTCCATATTTTACGACGCTACCTGACGGATTATTCTTAGATTCTTGGGTAGAATCTGAATTGTTCTGTATCACCAGTGATATTATTATTTATATGATATCTTGTTTTGACTGTGTATCAATTATGTGAATATAATAATAATAATAATAATTATTATTATTATTATTATTTATTTATTTATTTAATATTGTGTACTGAATATTTGTAGTGAACAAAAATGCGATGGTAATACTCCAGTTGTATATTTGTAAATATCATGAATATGTAAGGAGGATAATAAGCTTTGTCACTGTCAAAAAATTATCACGAACCCATCGTTAAACTTCGTTAAAACTGCAGAGCATTAATAATGGAGTTAAATCAAGTTAGATAATCCAATTACTTCAAGTTACTTCTGCCTCCTATAACTAAGAAGTAATGGTCTCAACACCGAGAGAGAAAAATCATCTTCTGTGTAAAGGTTATCAGAAATATCCATGTGTTACTTCTTCAAGTAGACCCGTGTAGCTCTTTGGAAGTGACCTTTGCATCCTCGCGTCAGGATAAACTTTGTCTATTTGAGATAGACTTAAGTTCAGTTCTACTCGTCAACTAGAGGAACTTTTTATAAGCCTTTCTTCTACTGTTTCCAGAGTTAGATCTCTGGCACGGGCAAGCGAGATTTTTCTCCTGTTGGTATAAATAATCCAGATATATTTTTGCGCATTTATTTCTGTTAAAGACTACCTTAAATCCTTTCCTGGATTCACGTGATTCCTAAAATTAGCACCATATACTATTGCTTCGTTAACAGAACACTTTTTGACCCGTAAATATTGCACCACATTCGCGTTAATAGCTAGGGTGTGCGTTGACAAGTACGGGCACCTTTGAGCCCTTTGAACAGACGCACAGATGACGTCGCGGATCAAATTATTAGCGTTCCAGTGGTTTTAAACCACCCATAAGGCGAGGCAAGGTGTGCGCTGAGACAATATCAACCAGAAATCAGTGACTGTGATTGGTTATTGTGTCAATTAATCCAACTGGATGTTGTCATGCCAACATGTCATTTCTCTTGCTGTTTTTGCTTTCTGAGTTTCATCTGTTTTGCGATGGGTGATGTGTGAACTGACATGTTTAGGACACCGATACAGACAAGATTTTAATGTATAATTTTCCATAAATAATAAGGAAACACGTAAAAAACCACAGTGATATTTTTAATTAGTAAAAGGACAAATATTTCGTACTAAAATTAATGGTACCTCTTCAGTGTCTGTTACAGTAATAGGAATGGAATACAAGCAAAACGTTTGTTGAATCACCTATTAAAATACAAAAAAAAAAAAAATTAAAAATATCACTGCGGTTTTTTACGTGTTTCCATATTATTTATTCTACTATGCCACAGGTTCCTCTAAAAATTATAAATAATTTATAACTTTTTGCCCATATTTTCAATGGGAAACAGTGTTGACGATCAGCTGAATGTGCGTGCGTGCGTGCGTGCGTGTGTGTGTGTGTGTGCGCGCGCGCGCGTGCGTGCGTGCGCGTGTGTGTGTAGTACACACACACGCACGCACGCACACGAGAAGGGGGGGGGGGTCTCTAAAGTTCTGATAAATACCTAGAACATAAATGATATTAATGCAATTAATATATAACCACAAGAAAGAACATTCTAGGATATAAGAACATGAATTAGTAACATCAACACGCGTTACCACCATAAGCCACGTCTTTGGGAGGGAATATTGCATCAGATATTCGAATGTTATATTGCCTATTATCATAATTATTTTTATTCATTAGTGTAAAGTTTCTTAATCATGAAAAAGAATTGACTAAATGCACCAGTACCTGTAACAAATTACTAACGGATTCTTGTTTTCCTTCAAGGACTGACAGAAATTTGACAATAGAGACAATATCTGCACTTCTTAGGAAACTCCTCACTTGCATTGTCAAAGGTTGTAGAAGATCAGCTCCTACGTAAGATCCGTCGCAGGTTTGATACACGTCGCACTGGTTCAATGTACGCAATACATTTTGAAACGTAACGTTCCATTCTCTGCAGATATCCACCATCATCAATTCTATCGAAGTCACACGACAGTGGCTGGGCCACTTTTTAAAGGCAAAGAGATCGACACCTGGACCTCCACCAAGAGAACAAATGTTTAGCTGATATTTGTCTATTGGTGTGTTGTTCAAGATGCATGGTATGGCACGCTGGATATGGACCGATAGATGGGAAACATGACACTGGCTATATCTGTATAGGTAGGCACATCTGTTAGCTGGTTGGGAGAAATCCACTAATGAATTACCTGCGTTTATGGCATTTCTGGAATACTGTTGTTTGAGATGCACAATCGCATTGGCGATATCATGAGGGTTCAGTTGATAGTATCGTTGTTCTGATTCGCTTAATTCACACAGCCAAGTAAACAAATCCATGTATAAAAAAGGAAGGACGGACAGGCTTGCACAGCTTTTATATAGCGTCAGAAGATAAATGCGAGATAAAGTCACCTCCATCATTGCCTGATTCACAACGTTCTGACGTCATATTATGTTCTTTTTTCTGCGAAACCCGCTAAATCAAAAATCACACCAGCTCTCTCTCAATTATTGTGATTATCATTGTTTACTTAACTTTTATCTAATCACTTTTATGTAAACTTTTCTGTTTACAATGTCATAAGCAATGGCGGCTCGTGACTTGAAATCGTGTGGGTACTGCAACTTTCGAATTATACATGCACAGTGTAAGTACAGTGTATACTTGTTTGGATAAAATATCAAAATTATGGTAAAAATTAAAAATAAATAAATAAACATGAAAAAAAATATTGTTTATTATCGATAAAATTATACAGTTTGGTATAATTCAAAATGACTGAAAAATAAAATCCATTCTTTAATTGTAATTAAAGGAATGGATTTACAATTTTTGAACACTACAATTAAATCCTTTAATTTTAATGTCCAAATATTTAAAGAGACGGAGTAAACACGACCAGCAATACGAACACTCTACTACTGACGCAAACTGCATATAAACAACAGTGGAAATGCGCAACGGACAGTGCCGCATTACGCTAATAGCTCGCATCTCACTATGACGTGCATATGGTTGCGCGCTTAGCAAATACTAGCAATATGGCACTGTGGTAAACACAGTGCTGCTAGCGTCCTTCGCCCTCCTAAGTGCTACACGATGGATTTTTATTATTTTTTATACAAAATTAGAGAATTGTATGGGATTGTTGATGATAAAATTAAATATTACAAGCAAATATAAATAAATTAATAAATATATTTATATATCGAGAAAAATTAGGGGTGCTGCAGTTCCGTAGTGCCTATGCATGAGCCACCCTGGTCATAAGACGTTTTCTAAATGCGTTTCATAAAATCTATGCCCATGATGAACTTCAGAGTTCTGTTTGTAGGCCTATCAGCCTACAGTTCACTCTGCCAGGATATACTTTGATAAAATTTATAATATATTATTTAAATTAAGGGGATATTAAATCCCACACTGTTTTAAAACCGAAACTCGAAGATCGGAATCAAAGAGTTTCATGCCGAATATAATAACTATAAAAGTATTGGCGACTACTAGAGTAAGCTAGGGCACGTACTACAAACTAGGGCAACTCGTAGCAAAGGTGGAAAAAGTTCTGATCGCTATTCTTAGTATTTTCCATAATGTAAAGCCCATCTCCTAGGAGATGTATCATGTTATAGATTATGGTGGGAGGTCACTACCCAGCTCGGTTTCGATCTTTATTGAGATCTCATCAGTGAGTAGCTAGACTCACTGATGAATAAGACTCACAGACCGAATAAGAAACTCGTCTTATTCGGTTTTAAAACAATGTGGGATTTAATATCCCTTTAATTTAAATAATGTCTTACATCGCCGAAACGAAGCCTATTGGCTCTTTATTTTAAATAATTTATAATATTGATTAAAAAAAAATTTCATCTGTTTCCATTTTGGTTTACATCAGCCCACTTGCAAACAGAATGCAGGGTGAGTGAAATAAACACAACAGCGTTTGAAGCAAAAATGTCAGAAAAACCAGAGGTTTTTATTATTTTTTATGCTTGTTCTCATAGCCCATTTATTATACTGAAATGTGTGGTGTTGCTTTTTTGTCAAAGTTGTGACCTTTAGTTCTATATACTCCCTAGTGAGATGCATCGATGTCCCAGACACAATTTGGCACAGTAGCAGCATCCGTACTTATAACGTAAATAAATAAATCACATAAAAGAGTAAATGTACAGCACATTGGGCGTTTTTTTTTCTTTCTAGATCACGCGTCAACACTCATTTACTCATATACTTTTGTATTACTTAATACGTAATCAAAGAAATTGATTGCAGTTAGACGCAAATAAAATAAATGGCAAGGCTTGTACATATACCCGAAAAGAGAAAACAGACCAGTGCAAATTCCATTATACAAATAAATAAATAAATAAAATAATCATATTAATAATTAAATAAAAAAAATAATAATAAAATTCACTTCATTTAGTTCAGTGTTATATTTTTTTTAATATAAATTCATTTCCTTATACATACTATTGTATATAATATTAATATCATCCTTAATATTAATATCCCGAGATGAATCGTTATGTGGGTTTTTTCATAGGAAGTTTGCAGGGTTTTTATATCGCGTACAAACAAATTGACCTTCAGAAGAAAGACACGCAATTTACAGATAAAAAAATATTGTTGATGGTAGTGATGGGCAGTAGATGGCGTTGATGTAGTAGGATAATTAAATAGTATGAGAGACAAATGCGTGTGTAGTGGAGTGAAGTAGAGTGTCCTCTTGCGGTGAGTCCTTAGTGGTGACACGTAATAAAAAAAAAAATAATAATATACAATCGCGCTAAAAGTTTCATTAATAGCCATATAGGCAAAAATTAACGTCTGCATTTTGGTACAAAAATTATATAAACTAAAATCATTCTTTGTAATACTTGAACTGCAGCTTATTTCTCTGAACTTTTTTTTTCAAAAAATAAATAAATAAAATAATAATAATTAACGTTTAGTAACTCCCTGATCGTAAACTTGAAACCAGCAATAAAGATGAATTTGAAACCGCTGTATACACACACACACACACATACATATATATATATATATATTATTTACAATTAATTATTATTTGACACCTCCAGGGAGTCCAAAGACTCATCGAGGGAGAGTGTGCCAACAGCATCGAACGATTGGGCCCTATCCAACTACTAACCGCGCTCAAACTTACTTAACTGAGCCATTAGTAGCAGAGGCTCTACCAATCGACCAACCTTTGCCAGGAAGCTTGGAATTTACAAACTTTTAGGAAAAAGAAAAAAAATAAGTTGTCATAAATGCTACATGAGAGGCCTTAACTTTTTCTATTCGGTGGCTTCCAAGGGTTCGAACCTCGATAGGGCGGATCCGAAGAAACAGATGTAAAAATTCACTACTTATACCTATAGTAAAATAATATTTTTTAAATTAATTTTCATAGTGACAAAGACTTTTATTATGACAATTGTTAGGTGTTGGCCATTCGGTTTACATGCTCAATCCATTTTTGTTTATAATTGTTTAGTTTTTCTTCTATTGATTTTGTTTTTAGTTCTTTCAAAATGTCTTCGTTCCTTTTTTGATCTAATAATATGTATTTTGCAGTTCTTCTCATCAATCTCATTTCACTTGTTTTTATTCTTTGTTTATCTTGTTTGTTTATTGCTCAAATTTCACTGCCATATAATAATGTGGGCACTGCTAAAGTATTGTATATTTTCAACCGTGTTTCTTTTTGTACTATATTTGGGTTGAGTGTTCTATTTATCAGGCCTATAATATGTAAAAATTTTGAAGTTTTTAATTTTATATCTTTTTCTCCTTCATATGATATTTCACACCCAAGATAACTGAAAGTATTTATCTGTTCTATTATTTTATTATTAATAACTATTTTGCTTCTAACTGGAGTTTGTCCACAAAATGCCATTGTTTTAGTTTCATCTATTGAAATTTTCATTCCAAACTGTTCGACTATAATGTTTAAATTATATATTGCTCTTTGTAAATTATCTTTCTTATCTGATATTATTACCTGATCATCTGCAAATAATAGTGTATTTATTTTGTTATTTCGGGAGATTTCTATACCTTGATTTTTAACTTTAGAAATCTTAAACGATAATGAACAAACGAGTATGGAAATGCTCGATAGAAAAAAACAGGTATTAGAAATCTTAGCTTCTTCTTAGCTTCTTCACACAGAAATCTATCTCTGAAAGAACGGTGTTCTTTCAGAGACGAAGAGGGATGCATTTAGCAGTTTGGCCGTAGTATGGCTTTCCACAATCACATAAAATATTGTCGACTCCTGGAAACTGAATGGGAAAATGTTTCTCTTTAGGTTTACTAAGTATGGAGCGAAGTTTTGGGAGCTTAGTGAAGCAGGTTCTGAAGTTAAATTTCTCGAGAATTGAGTTAGTTTTGGTGAAAGAGAGCTGATGTAAAGCAAAGAAGTAAACGCTCTGGGGGGAAGAGGGATCTTCAGAAGCAGTTGAGTGACGGAGGGAAAGAAATTTTCAATCTTATTAGGAGAGAAACCATTATTGATAAAAGTCTTTTCAAGAAAATGGAGTTCATTTTCAATTTCTGTTTCTTCTATTAGTAAAGATTTGGCCCGGTGTGCTAAGGAGGAAATAATACCACTTTTTTGCGGAGGGTAATGATGGGACGAAGCATGAAAATAAATAATAAGTTTATTTATTTAATTATAAAACATCTTCCTCCTCTGAATGAATCTATTCTCTCCAATTATGTGTCTGGGACAATTCTTCACACAGAAATCTATCTCTGAACTTAATTTAGGATCCACTTGTTTCCATGACAACCAGTGACGTAATCTCTATCTCTCCTGACACACTCTACCATCACTGCTGTGAAATAATATACTCAAAACCTGTTTGGAAAAAAAGCTGTTATTCCTTGCAGGCTGCCGGTGCTCAGAAACCCAGACAAACTGGGGAAGGGAAGTGACCCCGAACCACAGGTAACGTCTCCACGGGTATTCTCTCCCCCCCCCCTCCCTTCTCCTTACTCGCCTCACCACATTATGGTATAAGAAACCCACAACTTCTTCCATTACACCAATTGCATTACCATTGAGCTGACGGAAGCGATTGGTTTTTATAGCAGTTTATAGCAATGTGGTTTAGCCCAAGGCGTTCGTCTAGGTTAAGGTCAGCTCCCTTATCTCGAATATAAGCCACAGTTGAACGGAAGACAACTCACATGCCTCATGTAAACGCGAGTGGATTGCACCAAAGAAAACGTGCTTCCGCTAGGGTAATTGGACTCGTTGGTCAGACACCCATTTGAAGTAAGTGAATTCGAATTTGAAAAACTGTCTGTTTTTTTTTTTTAAATTATTGATAAATGTTAAAAGGGGTGATCTTATTGTAGGCACGTTGTAATTTAGTAGCTTAAAAGGCATTTTAAAAAAAGTGTGGGGAAATTGATATTTATCGAAGTTATTACCCCCAAAGTTTTTCTATCTTTCAGGAAATAAATCTGTCATTCATTTTTTCCTATTGATATCTTCAGCAATTTTATATTATCCTTATATATTCCATAATGCAACGAATATTATTTATTCCTTATGTTATCTAGTTGATCTATTATCATTATATCGATTTCAATTGCTATATTTAATTATAGAATTAATTGGCTTTAATAATTTTAATATTAATTTCATCGCAGCGTGATTTTGTATTTAAACATTTCGAAATCTGCGTACATTTTTGTTTGTACGGTATTTATTTTTGATTTTACATCTGTTCATAAATCATAAACGAAGGTTGGTCCCTACAATTATCAATTTTTGTTTTTGTTTAGAATTAAAAGAACTAACATACTGCATGTCAGAGTACGAACTTATGCATCAAAAACACGTGCAGGAACTACAAAAAATAAAAAATAAAATAAAAAATAAAGGAATCAATGAGATGAAAACATGAAGAAAAATTGAAGGTGTAACGTTAGAAGCTCACAAATCAGAAAAAAAAAAAAAATGTAAAATACAGCCAGTGAATCACTGGATTGAAAAACGAAAAGAAGAATGAAAAAATGATATGGAAAGAATGCAGGATAAAGTTGCTCGTGGTAGTGTTATCTGGTTTTTGAGGTGAAAAACCATGCCACCTCCGTACGAGACCGGCCAATGAGTATTTCCTGACAACACAGAAAACAATGTCTGGATTATTATAATTTAAATGGATTTCTTAGTGTGAAAATTTAGTTCAAGAGGAACAACGGAAAGAAAGAGTTTAATTGCATAAAAATTTCAAGAAATCTTAAACGATAATGAACAAACGAGTATGGAAATGCTCGATAGAAAAAAACAGGTATGGAAATTGACAATGGAAACAAACAAGTATGAAAAAGATGAGATTGGCAACAACATCCTTGTATAGTGATGTCATTTGTTATTGCAACAATGGAATCTGGATCCGTTGTCTATACATTATAGACAATTTATTAATTCTTTGACATTTCAAATTTGTCGCGACAACTTCTGGTAATGGAAATTTGCCGAAAATATCACGCAACTGTTGCGTAGAATCCTCTCCTGTGAATAGTACTCTGTTATTGTTTTGTTGTTGTTTATCAGAATAATAATAATAATCTGTTTATTTACTCTGTGGTTTATCCGTGGAAATTTCTGCAACTGGAGCGTGGAATTCTCCCCCTACCCCCCGAAACACAGATCATGCGAGCTTTGCCCAGGAG
Organism: Typopeltis vanoorti; assembly: GCF_054136105.1. Classification (NCBI taxonomy): domain Eukaryota; kingdom Metazoa; phylum Arthropoda; class Arachnida; order Uropygi; family Thelyphonidae; genus Typopeltis; species Typopeltis vanoorti. Next base: position 15,575,258 of record NC_143563.1, read on the forward strand.
TATGGCATTCAACATGAAAACTGCCATCTTCGAATTACTCGTATGTGTTCAACATTCACCACAATACTTTAAGTCCCTATTATTGTTTACTACAGTATCAGACGGCATAGGCGTTTTCCTAATTTTGTACAGGATACTCCAATAACAGTTGATCCCATCTTCATCGAAACATTGTACAGCATATCAATATAATCGAACAAAAAAGTTAACATCTCAGATCAGATGAAAGTCTCATAGTAAATTGAATAATTAGCGAAATAATCAATCTACATCTACAAATCCATGTTAGCATTAGTATGTTTATTATTTCTCAAATTTCCTGCATATCTATCGTATCATATTTATATACACTAAATTAAATCGGTATCATTGATACACATTACAACGCACAAATTAATTTAGAATCATTCGTAAGAGCACTTATTTTGTACACGTTGCAGTTTGAAGATTAGTGTTGGGAGTATGGCTCCAGGCTGGAGATGGGTAAGTGACTATGGAACGAATCGTCAGCTGGTATAAAAGCAGTTTGATTCTGATGTTTAGGTTGCTGTTCCTATTGATTAGGGGTTAGATCTGGGCAATGGCTTTAGATGCCTTCGCACACGTAGTCTTGATGTGCTGGTTAAAAGTTAATTTTTTTTCGAGCACGACACCAAAGTATTTTGTTTCTGTCTGCCAAGGGATTTTAGTATTGAATAGTAAGACGTCTCCTGCAGGAGATATCGATCTTTTCGTGAAGAGAATGGCTGAGCTCTTTTGGGGATTTACTTGTAGTCTCCATTTGGAGAACTATTTCTCTAACTTTAGAAGGTTTTCTTGAAGCTTTTTAGTAACAAGGTGTTGCCGAGGAGATCTGGCTAATAATGCTGTATCATCCGCATATAGGGCCATGATGAATGAGCGGAATGTCTGACATATATATAGAGAACAGTAATGGAGTCAGTAGGGATGCCTGCGGTACACCGGCCAAAATACAGCGTTGGGATGAAGTAGTACCATTAATCTTGACTTGCATGCTTCTATTCTGATATGATCTAACTAGATCATTTTCAGTGAGATACCGGCTAAGATAAGTTTATGTAGCAATCCGAAGTGCCATATTTTATCAAATGCTTTGGATAAATCAAGAAAAATAGCTCCAGTGCATTGATGCTAGTTGTAGCTGGTGGTAATATATTCAACTCTTCTGAGGATTTGTTGGGTAGTACTACGGTGTTGCCGAAAACCAAATTATTCTTTAGGAAGGATGTTTAGTTCATTTACTGAAGCTCGAAGTCGTGAGTGGAGGACCTTCTCTGCAACCTTACCCAGGTTGGAGATGAGACTGATTGCACGGTAATTTTGAGGCCAGTTTCCAAGTGGTAGGAAAATAGTGAAACCTCAAGATTGCATTTATGATTATGGTCAGGTGCACTACAGCTTTTCGGGGCAGCTGCTTGATCACTTTATTTGTTATGGCATCTGTAACAGGTGCTTTTTTGTTCTTTAAATTTTTAATAATATCATATATTTCATCAGGGGATGGTACAATATAGTCAGCACCGGTATCGGGGTGTTTAAATGAGTGTCTGACCTGTCTGTGAATTTTATACAAGTGATTGTAGTCCAAATTTTTATTATGAAGGTTTGCACTGCTCTTCTAAATTTTTTGCTATGGCTTCTGCCTTTTCCACGTTTGTGCGAACAAGGCCCTGGTTAGAAAGAATAGGGGGAATGGATCGGCCATTGTTTTTGATATTCCTCAGTAGTCCCCAGATAGAGTGATCAGACGGTGAGATAGAAGCTTACTTTTCTCCCCCTACTTGATCTCTGTAAGCTTTGAATGTATCTCTCACTGTCCCATTTAGTCTGTTAAGAACTGTTTTGTCTTGTGGTTCGCGGGTATTGTGAAATCTTTTCCTTGCTCTATTTTTTTCCCTGATCAAGTTCATAATGTCTTCAGGCAGACGACCAGGCTTGGGGGCAGGTTTGTAGGAGGTGGCAGCCATTATAGCGGAGTTAATTTTGTTAGGTGAGGCTTGTGGCTGCAGTTTCAACATCTTCCTTTGAACTTATATGAGGAACAGGTCCAATGTAATAGGTCCCGGAGTACTTTTGAAGTACTTTAGGCTGTACTGAAGTTTAATATCTTACAGGATAGCTATATCCAGGATGTCAGCAGTGCCAAACGTACTAAGATGAGTTGGTTCGGTGGGGCCTACCAAAACAGCATAGTTTGATCCTATGTAGTTGGAAAGGGTGCAGGCATTATTGATGGTGGTTCTTAAATTCCAAGCAGGGTGCTTGGAGTTTAAATCTTCAGCAAAAATGATGGACTCTCTAACGCCTAAGATGACATATAGATCAGAGTGCAGCAGAGTTTTTAAGGGTGGTTTGTAAGCTGAGTAGATTTTCAGTCTGGCAGCCGAGCTGGTGAATACTTCCACTCTTGTGACCTCAAGGTCAGCGGTTGGAGGGTATTTTACAGATGGTGTTTGATATAATTTTTAATGAAGATGGCAGTGCCACAGCCTCTAGACTTTAGCCTGTCGGTTCTGTATCACCTTATTTTGAAGCTGTCCGAGGTTCTTAGATGTGTCTCGCTTATTAGAATAACATCTGGCTGATATCTATGAGTAAGGTCTTGGAGCTCTAAAATGGTTTCTGAGGCCATTTGCATTCCACGCAACGATCTGAATAGAGGCTGGAATTAGTTTGTTTCTGTTCATCTATAAGTGCTGTGAGAATGGCCTGTGTTTCTCTTAGTAATCTTTTAATGGAGGTTGCTGAAGGGTTTCACATGCTGAAGTCTTGTAGCATGTTTGCTAGAGGGGCAGTAATATCAGCGGTCAGGTTTCTAGATGCTGTTTGCTGATTCTGTTCTGGTGTTGACATGTTTGAACGGGCCACATACATAACTTCCTGTTTGCCTTTGGTATACTCTATTCTTGAAGGCCTCTGAGCCTCCGGCTGTGGTGCAGGGAGCTTTGGTATTCGTGTTCTAGAGGAGGAAGACTGTTTAGCTGTTTCCAACCGTCTGTTCTTCGGGTGTTGAGTACATCCCTTATAATTGGCTGGACGAGGGCCACCGCAGTTGGAACATTTAGTCGGGGTGGTTTTCGGCTTTGTACAGATATTGGTTGGTTGGCTATCCCCACATTTCAGACATTTAAACTCAGCTTTACACAGTTTTTGGGAGTGTGGAAAATTTTGACACCTGTGGCATTGCCCAGAAGTTGCCCTTTTCCGGAATGGTTCTGGTGTGACGATGAGTCTGCAGATGAGTTTTAAATTGTAAATATTTTTGTATATGTTATGGATCTCTACGAGGACTAACGGCATGGGAGTCTTGTCAGATCTATATATTCTGCTGACCTTAATAGGAGGCAGATCCTGTAAGTTAAGATCAGCAGCTATCTCTTCTGGGTCAATGTCTTCACAGACGCCACGGAGGACCACTTTTAAAATTTTTTTTCGACGGAGTGACAATGTATGGTACTGAATAACTCTGACGTCCATTTCCTTTGTTAATTTTCTGTAATCTCTCACAGTGGCGGGTTGTATCTTTATACCCTGATCCACATTTTTAGCCTTTGTGTAATCAATTTGTAAACTGGACATTGTAGATCTTAGAGCTGACCATCGGTGTTTTTCTCTTAGTATGATCGGAGGCACCTTTTCTTTGGGAGAAGCAGTGGAGTCCGAAACTGGACCGTCTTGTTCCATTTCTTTATCTTTGGGTGGTTCTACGGTTGTTTTGCGCTTCATCTTTCCTGGCCAGTTGTTATTAAGTAGCTCTCCTAGTCTGATGAATTCACGATATACTTCCTCAAATATCGTCTCATCTATTTGTTTTTCCATGTCTATCAATGTGAAGTGTCAGAAGCTTTAAAAATAATAATAATAAATAAATAAACGTTTACCGTGCTGTTGTAGTTTGACCGGTATTTTCGTAAAACTCTGAATTTTTAGGATAAAAGCACTAACATAAAATAGCGAGGAGGTTCGAAACTCATCTGGAACAAGTATCACGTGCAAAACTAAAATATCTCTACTCTAACTCACAATTCGCCAAATTCTCCTCCCTATTATATTATAACAATGACTCTGTTTTGGATTCATTTCTGAAGAGTTATATCCAAAAATAAAAGGTGTCCGAGCAAATTACATTTTACTACTCTTAAATATTAGATAAAACCATTGATTTAAAAAAAAGAAGCCAATTTCTTTTTAATACACAGTTTTAAATAAATATTTTAGCTGTTGATGTAATGTTTATTATATAATATTGTTTAATTTAACCACAGTATGTAGTCCAATCAGATAAATTCATTCGACGATATTGCTAATGGGAAAATAAATGAAATATATAACTTAATCATGACAATTTCACTGTCTGGGGGAGGGGGGGGGGAATTCGCACTGATGTAGAGATATAATAGATTTCGATAGAAAAATAAAATTGATGAAAACTTATTTAAAAAATAATAAATAAATAAAATAAAAATCGTATTCAGATGAAGTTTCGTTTTATAAATAATATGAATATAAGAAGGCTTTTTTTTTTCTTTCTGGGAATTAGTAAAAAATCCATTATTAGGGAACCATCTCTCGTGCTATAGAATTAATGGTTATTTCTTAGTTATATTGTTTTTTTTTGTATTAGGCTTTGCCTTGACAATTTTGAAAGACACTCAGTTACCCATTTGTGAAGAAATAGAACTAGCATGTGCAATAGGAAGTGGTCGCTGATTAGGAATTGATAAATATTAGACAAACGTTATCTTTTAAGTTAAGGGATATTACCTTAACTTAAATAAGTTTATATGTCGCCGAATTGAAGCCTTTGGCTCTTCATATATTAATACGTTATCTTTTTTTTGTTTCCTTACACGTAACGGAAGGGTGATGGCTTCCCTGTTGGCGCTCTCCACACCTTCATTATTTAACTAGACAGCGCACCCACTCCAAGTGCCAAATAGTTTACGGCAGTGCTTCCCAAACTTCTAGATATCAGGGCCCCCTTTGCAAAAATTAAAATATTTCACAGCCCCCCCTCGAAAAAAAATCGTAATAGAGAGATATATTATTATTATATTTATTGTATTTATTATATTCAATACAAGACATACACAGCGAATATCGCAAAAATCAAATGCATATATTACATTTTTTGCTCTTACCGTTTGGTTCTGAAGACGATGCGGGCTGTTCTGGTAAAGTTCCGTTTGATTCTTACCGTTTGGTTCTGAAGACGATGCGGGCTGTTCTGGTAAAATATGAAATACTGTCCTTTTTTTTTTTTTTTTTTTTTTGAGTCTGTTTCTGCTTCTTCTGATTGTTCGCGGGAATTTTTTTTTATTTTTTATCAGCCACTTATCCATCTCAGGGTTAAATTTTAAACGTAGAATAGATCAAATAATATCACCACTTACCGATACTGGCACACCACAGACTGATAACATGAAATTAGTGAATATTGCCTGAATAAGGGAATCCCCGGACCAGGAACATTTTTCTCTTTTGTGACTTTTCTCCCTTTACGGTAATTAAGCCTAACTCGAAACAGACAGCAAAGGCAGGTTATTAAAACGTGCATATGACTGGTGCGGTATTAACAAAAGATCGCGCAACCGAAAGATAAAAGCATAGCTGACAATTGAGTTGAAATGCTAACTCTCTTCAACCGAATTCCATATGTGAAACTGCCATAACATTCATTATATATATATATTACTTAGTTTTAACACTTTTACGAATTTTAACACGTTCGGTTGAATTTTATTGCTGCCTTGGGAAATTGAACTCACACACACACACATCTAATTAATAACAATAGTTTTTAGTTAGATGCTGTATTTGCCCATGCAACATATGGTTTTGTTTCAGTCTATACAGCATAGTTTCTGTATGAGGGGACATGTGATTCATTAATTAGTGTGTTTTTATCCCAGTTGTCTCTAATTGCACTATTTGTTGAGAAATATAGTACACAGACTCCTCATACCTTATTCACTGGCGTAATAAAAGTACTTGTTTTTATTGCCTCTACGGGAGGGCGTGTTGTTTACCACTGCAAGCGCTTTACTATCTCTCCACATGAACTTGTTTAAGATTTTTTTTTCATGTGTGAAGTATATGCGAAACTTTTATTAGTAACAGAAAACTAGCTCGGATGACAGTGATAATATAAAACGAGTTTTGATATGTATATAAAGTAAATACAATTAACCACTGCTTTGAAATTAAACATATGAATAAGCAATATTTACTAATATTCATTAAGTGCCGAAATACGCTGGAAGCAAAGTTTGTAAACCAACACCAATGTGTGCATTTTTCCATTAAAATATAAAAAAGAAAAAAGAAATAATAAAAGTTAAATACGTTTCTTTTAAAATAAAAAAATCTACTTAGTCTTAAAACATTTTAAATTTGTTTTCATTATTTCACGGCCCCCCCCTCAACAAAACCTACGGCCCCCAAGGGGGCCGGGGCTCACAGTTTGGGAAGCGCTGGTTTACGGGACCGAAAATCGGTATTTTCTGAACGCTTCTCAATCAAGTGATAAGTGATTCTGCTGCCTACTCTCGTAGGTTGGGCCCAGTGGGAGTCTAAGTGCAGGCTGCAGGAAGCACTGTCGGAGACCACCATGCTCGCATTGGAGTCTAGGCTTCCTGTGTGGAAGTGACCACCACGAGTCCTTTCTCCCTGCTGCATGTCGCGCTCTATAAATTTTCTGAATTCGCCACCATGAAAGACAACATAAAATTGTAGTCACTGCAGTTAAAAATAAATATCCTACAAAGTCACCAAAATTCTTAAAAAATACCAAACATATATTTAAAAAACTGTAAAAAAAAACAACACAATATACCTCCAAATTCAAGAAAATAAAAACTTCCATTTAATAAACCCTTCCACATTTACCTTACCGGCATCAGGGAACTCAACTGTAACATCAAACCAAACCCTATCTGTCATTCACCACTGAATCTCGAATGGCATTCAATGCAACTACATTCTATCTGAACTTTCCATACTACACCATACATGATCCATTTTGCAAACATGACGAGACTTGTGTATTTCTCAGTATTGATATCACATGTTAAAGTACTTCATCATCATGCATATCAAGGATTGAGGCCTAGCGTGGCCTGTTCCGACCTTAGAAGTCATCGTTGAATCTTTTAAGAGGATGTCCTGTTTTTCTTTTTCCTAATGGTTTGTACTTTAAGGCTTGTTTTGGTAATCTTTCTATTTTCATTCTTTGAACGTGTTCCATCCATTTATGTTTATATTTTTTAATTTTTTCTATTACTGATTCCTGGTTTAATTCTTTCATAATTTCTTCGTTTCTTTGGTGATCAAATAGGGTATACTTTGCAGTTTTTCTCATAAACTTGATTTCTGCTGTTGTCAATCTTTGTCTTTTTGTTTTATTGTCCAGATTTCGCTTCCATATACAATAGGACTGGTAGGACTAATGTATTGTATACTTTTAGTCTGGTTTGTTTTTGAACTAGGTTTGGTTTAAATATATAAAGTTAATTACACCTGTTATTTTTAAATATTTTACAATTTTTCAATGAATTCACCTGTTCTAAGATCTTGTTATTTATTACTCTCTTAGTTCTTGCTGGATCTTGTCCTATAAAGGCCATAGTTTTTGATTTTTCTGTTGATATTATCATACCATAATCTTTGGTTATTTCATTTAGATCTAAAATAGCTTTCTGTAAGTTATCTTCAGAATTTGTAATTATTGTTTGGTCGTCGGAAAAAAGGAGAGTGTTTAAATTCACAGTAGGAGAAAGTTTAATACCTTGATGTAAATTTTTATTCCATTTTATTATTATGCTAAAGTACTTCCTCCTGTTAATAGGCTTGTATCACCCCTTATATATGATCCGCTTGGCTCAAGATTTCTTTGCTTCATTTTGTTGTTTTCATCTCTTGCCTCTGCCGCTCTCCTAATTGTGTCACTGTTTATCTCTGAAAGTCGATCACATATAATCTAATTATCATAACAGCGGTGTAATCGTCCTTAGAGAACTCAACTTCAATAATTCAGATTGACTTCCCTTCTCCAACTTTCACAAACAAAGCTAGAAGAGAAACTAAACTGTTTGCTCCGTAAATACTAACCAAAATTGTTTACCAACTCATCAGAATCCCAAAGATTATCCTCATTATTCTCCCAACAACGGATATATTTTCTTAATCAGCTACACCTCCAAATACACCGCTAGTACTTACCCTCCTCTTGACAAGTCTGTCCATAATCTTCTCTATGTTTCCTTTCCTTTTCTTAGCCTAGTATCCTGTGGCACTGCAATGATGCCAAATGGAATGATCTTCGGGATCTCTATGTCTCGTTTCGATATCTGATTATTACTTCCGCTCTGATCTGGGCACTTCCTCAAGTGAAATTATTATTTCTGGATGAGTGCCTTTATTTTTTTATTCCACTCAAAAACCCTATCTGAGCCCTGGCTAAAGAAGTCCTCTTGCCAAGGCTGTGGCAAGAGGACCTCTGCCTTTCCATGTTTCTGCCTCTCTTGCATCCAGTTCCGGCCAAGACGTCTATAGACGTCAAGGTTATCATTGTTGCGAAGTGCATATTAAAGTTGTAATACCATTGATATTACATTGAACTATATGATGGATACGCGTATCAGGATGCATATTTAGTCCATAACGGCCGGAAAGGTGGTTAAACGATTAAGTCAACTCACCTACCACTATTCCATGAACTACCCACAGTATGCCCCTCTGATCTTTCGTCAGAAGGAGACATTAGAAAAATACTCAGTAGTGTTGATAGTAAGAAGTTTCCTGGCACCGATCTATTCCTCTAGTTGTAGTAATAGTAAAAGCTTGTATGCTAGAACTAACACCCATCTTGTATCACTTCTACAAGCTGTTATACTCACAGGAATCTAGTCAGCAGTTTGGAACCAAGATTTTATCCAGCCTGCTCCTCCCCCGCCCCCCAAAGAGGGAGATAAAATTCAACCATCAAACTGTTGATGTTTTGCTTTGATTTCAGTACTTTCAAAAATAATGGAAAAGATAAATCTTAAACAGCTATTTCATTAACTGAAGACATTAGTTACTTAATGATCACCTATATGGATTTGCCATTATTGCTCCACGGTAGATCGCCTATCTGACCTTGCCTGACACAAGCCATGAAAAACGTTTGGAGGAACTCAAGCAGTCACGCTTAATATCTCCAAGACGTTTGATTGAATCTGGCAGTGTGACGTCTTATCCAGCGACCATTTTATAATCTTCCTCCTGCTACACTGTTCCCTCTATAATCAATTCTCTTTTCTCTCTCTCTCTCTCTCTCTCTCTCTCTCTCTCTCTCTTTCTCTACATCAAATTCTATTCGCTATTTTGCAGATAACAATAATTGTTATTCCTCTTCATTTATAGTGCCTTAAATCTCCTGATCATTTCGCTCACCAACGAAAATCGATTTCTTCTCTTGGATTGATATTCACCTCTAGCTTATCCTGGCACGAAAACAAATCATATCCATAACCACTTCAGCCTCTCAAAAAAAACTTGATATTCTTTTTTTTTTATTCTAGACAATACTTCTCTTTTGCTACATCTGACACTGCACTCGTAAATCTCAAATCCACTCAACCTTAGAATATTATTATTATTACCTGACACCTCCAGGGAGTCCAAAGACTCATTGAGGGAGAGCACCTACTCCACAACTTTCCGTCTCCACCAATCCACCAACCGCAACTACTTTCATCATCTACACCAACACCATCTACCGCCGATCATCACCACTAATATTTTCACAGACAATTACAAAACATGGATACCCACGGCGGGATTCGAACCCGCAGCCTTTTGGCTGCAGAGAGGATACGCTAACCACTCAGCCAACCAGGACTGCGTAATGTGAGAATATTATTCTCGCATTTGGGATAATGCCCCTAAAACCTTCGGAATGCTTGATTGTATTCATAATAGAGCTGCTCCACAGTAGTAATAAATGATCCCTTAATAAATAATCCCTTTATCACTGGCTTCCTCCAGTCACTTTTCCATAGATGCCCAATTGCTGCATGATGTCTTTTCCATAAAGATCATGGACGCTGCTCCACTTAACAGCCTACTGCGATCCTTTGTTTTCTATGACCGCTTGGTATATAGATGACTCTGGGAGTTGTTCATAGCGATATGTATTCTTTTATTATAATGATAATTGTAAGAGTTTGATGTGCAATAAGGGAAATTACGATGATAACAAATGAATGATTTTGCTCTAAGCGAGTGTCCATTTATTCATAAATACGCAGCAAAAGTAGGATCACTGTAAACGCCGAGACCGCATGTCATGTCTGACAGTTGGGTTTCCTGTGCAGATCTATAAAAGCCATGAATTTTGGATCTAGTGCTGGGTCCATAAGAACCCAGCATGTACATGGCTGGAACAGGATTCCCACCAGTTTCTTGCAGAACGTCCTTGGTTTCCTGCAAGGTCATTGTCCTGTATATGGTGTGGATCAAGCTTGTACATTCTGTGAGCTTTTATGATTCTTGCAATCAGGTTAGCGCTTCATATTCAAGAATATGACGGGTCGGAGAATAGATGGGTGGAGCAGACATCATGGACCTAATCAGAACTAAAAACAAAGCTAGGAAGATATAATACATCACAAGATCCCTGCAAGACAAAAAAAAATTCCAAACAACTTGAACAGTTAAGTCAGAGATGCTCTTCAAAAACACAGAAATCAAGAATGGGGAAATAAACTAGCAGCACTCAACCCAGAGGACCATACAATCTGGAAATTCATGAGAATCCTTCATACCAAAACTCAGTCCCCTACCCACATGCAGGCTAAGCACGGAATGGCACACATCAATAAGGAAAAAATCGAAGCTCTAGTGGATGGCCTGGAGGAGCAGTGTAGACCTTCGTACGAAAACTTGAATATTAACCTATTTTAAAAAGCTCATCGACAGGTTAAGTGCACAGACAAGCAAAGAGAAACTCAGACCACATCAGCTCTGCTACTCCTGAAAAAATAATCAACATCATAAAGCATTTAAATATCAAAAAAGCTCCAGGTCCAGATGGTATCACCAACAAAATTATAGAGATGCTCCCTCGAAAGGCCATAGCACATCTAGTCAAAATAATTAACGCAATAATCAGAATTCAGCACTTTTCCACAGCCTGGAAAACTTTTATTTCATACCAATCAAAAAGCCAGGAAAGAATCCCCAATTCGGTCTGTAACAGCCAAAAGTTACAGACCGAATAGTCCACTGTAGAACCTAGTAAAATTCACTGAAAAAGTCATCCTCTAAAGACTACAAGGAACAACAGGAAAATAGAATCATTCCAAATGAACAATTTGGCTTCCGGAGAGAACACACACACAGTACAACAAATCTGTCTATTAATGGAACATATCACAAATGGATTTAACTGGCACCTGCACACCACCGCGGTATTTGTAGACGTTGCTAAGGCTTTTGACAAGATCTAGCAACAAGGGCTTCTCTGCAAACTCACGAAAGCAAACATACCAACAAACCTCATAAGGCTAATAAATGCATATCTCAACGAAAGAACCATACAGGTGAAAGTCAATGGAATGTCTCGTCCAGATACAAAATCCTAGCAGGAGTTCCACAGGGCTCTTTGCTGACCTCCCTATGTTCTCAATCTATGTAGCGGACATGCCACAAAAACCCAAGGTCAACCATCACAGCCCTATGTGCAGATGACACGGCAATGCTAGCAAGATCTCTTAGCCCCCCCCCCCCATCTGGCAATCCGATGACTCAAGGACAGTATCTCTACACTGGAGAAATGGCTCTCGGATTGGAGAATTCAAGTACCCATTGGCTTTAAGGCCTCCAAGGCCATAGCTCACCTTTATCCCATGATCAACTGCAGCAGTAAACTAGACATACAAAACAAGTTATTAATATATCTGATGGTGATATGCCCTGTAATTACCTACACTATTTTGAGGTATGGCTCGTGGAGCCATACCTCAAAATCAAATATTCTGAAACAGCAGCGAATTCAAAATAAGTGCCTGCAGATGATTCTGGGCTCCCCATGGTTTATTACAAACGCCAGATCCATCGAGAGACCAGAATTCCATACATCTCCTCCCTTCTTCATGATCACGCTGAAAAGTTCTTCACCGAGGCAAGCATGCACCCAAACCCACTAATCTAACAAGCCTCCAACTGCAATGAAGCCGTCTACTGCAAACACAAACCACCCAAGTCAATTCTACTCACTGCCCACAACGTGCGAGCGTAAAGCTCAATACCATCCCATCCCCAAATTCCTTATTCAGACAAAGGGGAATATGAAAAGCATGTTTGCTCCATCCATCTAGTCAACAACGATGTTGTTGTTTCGTGTATGGCAGTAGTTTCAATAATGTCACTTCCATTATGTAATTTCGATCATTGAAAAAAATATATATTAACATGATTTCACCGGGGATCGGTCTTCATAAACGCACTTTTTGATCCACATGAAATCACCTTTAAATGAGTAAGCATGCTTTGTAGTATCCGTTCTTGCATAAAACTTCTATTTAATGATGCAAACAGTTAATTATTTTAACGGCTTCCATTCTCAGATGAATGGAAGAACGAAAGAATGCATTTGATACATTCTTTCCACTCCCTTCTCAGTAATAATACATCGATATTTTCGATGTGTGTGTGTGTGTGTGTGTGTGTGTGTGTGTGTGTGTGTGTGTGTGTGTGTGTGTGTGTGTGTGTGTGTGTGTGTGTGTGTGTGTGTGTGTGTGTGTGTGTGTGTGTGTACGAAAGCTCACTGGCTGGATTATGTGATGATATTAGAAGGTCAAAGGTCAATGGTTTATCCTCTGATGACTGCATCCATGCTTAGTAAACAAAATATAAACATCCGGCCCTCGAATGCAAAAACAACAATTTTCTCTTCTCTTTTCTTTCCTAATAGCACAAATATTTATTACACATTACTTCCTGCTTCCGGTTTGTTGATCCCACAATGTGGTTTTAAAAAATTCCATACAAAACCCGTTTACACATAAGCCTTTAGGCTATAATAATTTCTCCAGGTCACAAGCGTGTGTTTGGGAATATATAACATCTCAAATGCTTTGTTTACTTGGATGATTCAAGCAAAATTTATTTTTGCGATAAGGTCAGTGTGTCATTGTTACCATAATGACGTCCTGGTATGTACCAGGTGGCACGCAGTGTTTTTTAGTATCCAATGACGTTCAGGTTATAGATTACTGTCGGCTAGATAAAAATTAACTGCATAATAACGTGGTTAAGATGATTGCTGAGACCTCAGCTGATAATTATAATTTACAGTCTCTAATACATACATATAATACGTTACTGAATCGAATCTAATACAAGAAAAACATTTTTTTTTTTACTTTGCTAGCAAGCTAAGATGGCATACGAACGTTAACATCCATGTGTACTTTATACATAATTCGCGTGTTGGAATATTTATAAAAAATAGTGCAGAGTGTATGTGGCTTATATCTCAATGTTATTATACTCATCCCTTTAGTTGTTGGAATATCTTGCATAAACTTTCTTAACAACGGTAGTAACTGGGATAGTCGTTATAATTAATTTTTCGTGAAAAGTTGGTTATATCTTTAAATATTTTTATTTTATTTTATTTATTTATTTTTTGATGGGGCAAAACAATCCCTCATGAGCAAAGCTAATGTGTGGGCAATGGGAATACAAGAAATACAAAAATACATTAGTATTTTTATGCTTTTTTTGTCTCCTTCTCCTACATTCATGGTTTGATCAACGGCATCTTGGAAAAGTAAATTTTGACTATGGGCGCGCCTTTAGATTTCTCCATTCTGCCTTAGTGGTAAATTAGATCCCGAATATCTTTTCTGTCACAATAAGATGTTCACAAATATTTTTGTGGAGAAATATAATTGTGTTTGAACAGAAATACATTTGCATTTCTGCTAATAAACAAGTTTTTAACACTATAACGTATTATAGAGTGCTTTGTGTTGCATATTCTTTTCAATTTTGATGCCATCCATCTTTGATCTAGTAATCCAGTAACAGAAAAGATTTAAGTGATTTTTGCTCCCCTTCTCTAGGTCACTTACCTTTACGTCTATCGTGGAAAATGCTCTTTGAATTACAAATTGGCTTCGATTTTCTTCGCAATGAGTCTTAAACTATTTTCTTCATTAGCTGCCTTGAGCCGTTCGATACAATTGATTACTGAAACATCCAAGCGAACTGGAACTTTACGAGTCATTACAGTGCCCCTTAACCCAAGCACTATAGCAAGACCATTCTTATTACAGGAATCATTAAGACTTCGATCTATTATAATTCCTTTTCTAAGTTCAATATTTTTAGTCAGTCACTTTGATTTGGCACAGACCTTCAAGAGGACGCTGCGCTCCATATTTGATGCACAGACCTCTAAATAATAATAATAATAATAAAATGTAATAGTGAAAACGCATCCCAAAGAAGCCCCATTGTCTGTTCTTCTCTCCTTCTTCCGCAGAAATCTTTACAGGTTGCATCGTTCAACTGATTTGTACCAGCTATTTTACGAGGATTTAATCTATGCTATCTAAAAATTATACAGAGGAAGACCAATCTTTTTCTATATCATTAGTTGGCCTATTGAGCACGTAAATGTCTAAGTTGGTATCCCAACCATCTCAGCTGACTTTTCTGAATTGTTTCTATTAGGGGGTCTTTGCTAGCTTTCTTCAAGGTTAACAGTATTAGAAACATAATCTTGAAATGCATATCCTAATACCGATCTGAGGCATGTTCCAAAGCTAACTACTTGTTGATGAATCAAGGTCTTGGAATCATATGGCTTAACTTGCGGTTTTGTACTAAAGAATTCTGGTATTTGTGGTGATAATATTGTATTTCCAGATATTTTAGACATTTATCGCATTGAAGAGCTGTATGCTTTCTTTTCACCATGTGTCTTAGAGTATTAATGTAAGAACCCAGATACTGAAAATCATTTACTTCTTCACGAATGAGGTCATTTAGCCTAATATTTCTTCTATTCTGTTCTGTAGAACTTTAGATTTATTGTTGTTGATTGCCAATCCAATCAGTGCTACATTTTTACGTAAATCTTCTAAACGATTTTGGGCAGCACGAATATTAGAATCAATTAGTACATCATCTGCAAAACAGAGACTACTTATGTGAGTTTGTCTTCCTGAATCTTCGAGAATTATTCGGTATTCCATTTCCCGTGAGTCTGGATACATAACCAAGGGTAATGATAAAAAGATAGAGTGGTAAAGAGTCTTCCTGAAGAACTCCAGTGGAAATAGGAAAGCTCTCAGTGATCTCTCCAGTAACCATAACTCTGGCATGAGAATTCCGGTACCGTTTTGCCATTGCTTTGATTATTTTCAAAAGTATGCCATAATAATCAAGAATTTTGAACATCCTTGGTCTATTGATTGAATAGAAGACTTTTGAGAAATCTATGACGTTTAAGGGGAGGTTTGTCTCTTTCTCCTTCTAGCAACCTTCTAACGAAGTGAGTTATTCAACAGTGATTCCGTTTTTCAAAAAACCTGCATGATTTTTGAGTAGAAGAGGTGTTATGTATGATTCATTTCAGTTAAGCATCCTGTTATAGATTTTCAGTGTGGTACAGAATGTAATTCCTCTGTAATTTTCTAGGTTGCTGAGATTATTTATTATTAGTATTATGCAGTATCTTCATTGTGATGGGATGTTGTATGTAGCTACAGATGTTTAACATTATCAGTTTAGAAGATTGGATTCTGAATTACAAGCAGCCTACTTATATACGAATACATTTTAAGAATGGCAAAACTAGGGGAGTCTTCAGTTGGAATTAAAATTGGTGGAAGAAATATTAGTAATTTGAGGTATGCAGATGATACCACCTTGCTAGCAGAATGTAAAGAAGATTTTGTGGAACTTATTATGAATGTTAAAGAAGAAAGTGTTAAATATGGCCTTAAACTTAACTTCAAAAAGGCAAAAGTTATGGCAACATGTGAACTAAATGATTTTGAAGTAGATGGGGAGAAAATGGAAGTAGTTAACAATTTTGTGCTCCTAGGATCCTGAATTGATAAAGATGGGTATTGCACTGAAGAAGTTAGAAGAAGATTATTACTCGGAAAGAAAGCAATGGCAAATTTAAGCAAGATCTTTAAAGATAAAGATATTAGCCTCACAACAGAAATCAGAATCATGAAAGCAATGGTGTTCCCTGTGGTGCTGTATGGATGTGAAAGTTGGACCCTGAGAAAGAGTGAATGAAGGAAGATAGATGCATTCGAATTATGGGTTTCGAGACGCTTACTAAGAATACCATGGACTGCAAAACAAACCAATAAATCAGCGATAGAATAAAGCCAGATTGATCCCTCGAAGCTATGATCATCAAGCAAAAATTATCATCTTTCGGACATATTATGCGAGCAAATGACAGTCTGGAGAAGAAGATGATGCTTGATAAAGTTGATGGAAGCAGGAGAAGAGGAAGACCAAGAATCAGGTGGGTGGATGGAGTTAAAGAAGCAACTGGAATGCGCCTGGAAATTCTGAAAGATATGGCCAGGGATAGATCTGAATGGAGAGTGTATGTTCACCAGGAGTCGAAAACAATTCGATGGAACATAACAAATGACTTATATTTCAGAATAAAAAAATAATAGATATCAATTCTAAGCGATATCGCAAACCATTGATTTCATTATAAATTAAAATATCGGTATGCAAAGTAAATTATTTTATTTTTGACATTAAAATATTTTTTAAAAAAAATATTTTAAATGATTTAAAACAGTTTGTATATGAAAGACAAATTCGGATCTTCCCCAACATAAAGGTAGTTCCCTCAAGGTACGGCTAATACAGACTTGACTTTGGTGCACTGACCAAGCTGTACAGAACTAGTCCATACTATCTTTCTCTTCAGGTCATTCTAGTTCACTGGGCAGGTTGCAATCATAGTAGAGTGAGTAAACTTAAACGTGTGGAGGTAAAAATAATAATAAAAATAAATAGCACAAGCAGGTTCAAGACATTTTAAAGGTCACATTTCTTTATATGATAATATGCAAAGAACAGATTTCATTACCTGTTCTGTCACATTATAACTTCAAAAAGAATCTGCCGAATATAAGCCATCAAGATTGATCTTAATTTCAGTGCAATATTTACACAGTAGAACTGTGTAAATATTGCACTGCAATTCGTTTCCTCAATTATCATCCATTTTTGTCCTTTCCTTCCGGCTGGTAATTAGCCTCCAGAGGGCAGTCCGACATGTTTGTGATAAAGCGGAAATAATCACAACGACTGTATGAAAACAATTTATCTTGAATCGTCTGCGTATAATTCAAGTTCAAAGTACACTAACATAAGAACAGGCAGTTTTCAATTATAACATTTTATTATGTGTGTGAAAAAAATCCAGTTCATAGTAATAAGGAAATAATCAAGATAGTAGCCAGATGAATAACCCAGTTAACTAAAAACAAAAAAAGAAAAGTTGAATGATTTCTGTGACACAACATACAGGAAATCGATGTTTGAGTTCAGTTTAATTATTATTTACATAAGCGTGGTTAAGACTTGAACATTAAAGTTGAAAGAACTGTAAATAACCTTGCTCATTAAGTCATAATATAATAAATGCTCCATTACAATTATGGATTTGCATTACAGGAGATTTGAAAGATTACGACGTCACCTATATTCGGATTAAATACACGTTTGATGGTAATGACATTAACAAAAATGTACTAAAAATTAATAATTAAAATCGATGATATAATAAATGTAATTTAACTATTTAATGAATAATTATATCAGTTGAATAGCAAAGTAAAGTACAATAAATTACAGATTAAAGCGATTTTAAAAAAGATAATTCTTTAATAATTTATTATAGTGTCATCCACAAAATGATGTAAACCTGATATAATAGCGTATTAGTATGGGAAGAGTTTGATCATCGGAAAATCCTGTTTAGGAGACTACTGGAACTTTTTCAAGCAATTTCAAATAACTTAATAATAATAATAATAATAATAATTATTATTATCTAATTATTGTTTGTGAATCAAATCGAAATTCTGCCCACTTTACGTTATTACAATTTCTTCTCTTTTTAGTAACGACATGAGAATTTTTGGAACATCACTTATTCTACTATTAGCTTGCATCGCTAGAGGTCTCTGCAAGATCTACGATCGATGCGAACTTGGACGAGAGTTGTTTGAAAGGTTTAAGTTTCCTAAGCAAGAGTTGTCAAGGTGTAAGTTACCTTTTGTTTATTTTCTTTATTGCTTTTGTTTGTGTTTACTGCGTTGTTTTCTTTTTTTAAGTTGTGCAGCACCTGAAAGAGGCCATTTGATAAATGATAATGAAAATAATAAAATATTAACTTTTTGATTTTTACTAAAGTTATAAAAATACGTCAATAGCTTCAGGTCAATTTTGCCAATAAATATTACATGATTTACTAAACTAATAGAAATTAATTCATTTATTATAGAAAAAAGGTAAAACTAATATATATATATACGTATAAATAAAATAAATTTACGTAGCGCTTTGCTTTCCTTCATTTTTCTCTGTATTCTCTAAGAGCACAAGCTGACTTATTCGCCAGGAACTTTTGATACGCTTTCTTCTTTTCCTTCACTGCCTGTTTAACTTCCTGTGTCCACCATGGAGTTCTGATTTTTCTATCCTTGCAGACTACCTTACCACATGCCTCTCTGGCTGAATCAATCAATGTTTTTTTTTTCAGGTCTTGCCATTGAATCTCCAAGGTTTGGTTCCTATTCTCAAACTCTCTTTTTTTTTCTTCAATAAAATATATGTACAGTATATGTTGAGTCTGCAGTTCACTTCTGATGGCTTCTGTACTTTGATTCATCTCAAAACTTTCTTGTACACTTTTCTTTTCAGTGCGATATCCAATCTCATTCTGCTCAAAACTAAATGGTGATTACTTCCAGTTTCAAATCCTCTGTATATTCTTCTGTCGTGAACCAGCATGAAGATATATCTATCAACAATAACATCGTGAATAAGCCTTTTCTTATTTCTTGAGACTTCTCTCCATGTCAATATGTGCACAAATACTAATACAGTATTAGTATTTATTACTAATACATGTTGAGAACTGTATTGATTCTATTCGACCATGAATAGAAATTTAGTAAGTACTGTACTTACCATTATTGTTAGCTTTTCTATTTTTCTCCAATTTCTTTCGAATATTTCTAAATGTCCGTCAGTTGTCTTCCCTAATGACTCAAAAACTCTCCCAACTCCTTCCTTAATAGAGCTTTCATATGCACAAATAGATCTTATTGTCCATTTTCCCATTCTGATATTTGCCCACATCACTCTAGTTGAAAATGCCTGCCACTCAAGATTATCCTCGTATTTAGCGTTGAATCGTATGTCTATCCCTTTTTAATAATTGGTATTATCTGAGCAAAATATCCTGTACTTGAAGCTTAGAAAGATCACACCTTATTTTCTCTTCTTTGTTGCAGTAACACCTACATTGCACGGAAAGAGGTCAACAGCCACCATAGTGTGAGGAACACACAACCACGGCACCCCACCTTAATAAGATGTGGGACCTTTCACTGCGATGACTGCAGCAATCCTACAGGGTATACTTTCCACAAGCCTACGATAGCGATCGATGGAAATTTTGGACCATTCTTTCTGCAGGCATGAAATGTGGTTCTGGGCTGTTCCGAGGCAGACGTTTTTTGACCTCACCCAACTGTCCGATTCATTCCACGGATGTTTATTAGGTTCGAGATTAGGGCTCAATGGAGACCACTGAAATGTAGCAAGTTTCATGTCTACAAACCACGCAGTTACAGCAGCAGACTTGCTGAAAGAGACGATGGGGATCAGTTCCGTAGAATTCCACAAAGTAGGAAGCATTGTGCTGACCAAAATGTTCCGATACCCCTCGAAGTTCGGTCTTCGTGGCACCACAAACTGAAGTCCGAGACCAAACCAAGAAAAACAAGTCCATCCATTCGCACCGCCACTTCCAAATTTCATAGTTGTGGTTATGCACTCCGGTAAGAGACGTTCACCAGGCATACGCCACATCCACACCATCTATATGCTTCAATGAGGGTGTAGCGTGATTCGTCGCTCCAAGCTTCCATGTCCCACTGTACACGCTCTTTGCATCACTGAAGATGATGCTGAGTATTGGTTCGGGTAATTTGGGATTCACATATTGCGGTTCATCCATGGAAATCCATGTTGTGAGCCTCGGTTCGGATTGTTTTGTGCATATTCGTGTTCTAGTTGAAGCCTGGAAATCTGCATTCAATTCATCGGCCGACAAATGGAGGTTTTTAGATATTTTCCTTCGTAGTACCGTAGGTCACTTTCGGTGAGTGTGGTGACTCGTTCACTGCAGATAGCGCTTGCAGTTCACTTTCTGTACTTCTATTTTTTAGTGTGGTATCAACTGATTGTTGACCTGGAATAGCCGATTTGTCAAAAATTTACCGAACAGATAGGCGTGCAACAATGGCATCCTATCACAAGGCCTCTTCCAAACTCCGTTACTTCCCTTCTCACAGCCATTTCACTCGGACACGGTTGCAGTGACTTGGGAGCATCATATTCCTCCAATTGATAGGCTACAAACACGTGCCTCGTTACATGGCACGCTGCACCTTGTCCTTTGGGTTGTCCATTGCCTTCTCTCCAAGGTGCGTATTATGGTAATTTTGTACTCACCCAGTTCTCCTTCTAGCTCTATTTCTTTTGCAGCGATGCTTATTATGCCGATGGTGCTGATGCTGAACTCTACAGATGATGATTTGAGATTTGGTCCAGTAGCTGACTTGTCACTGCTCAACTTTGTTTCCTGTCGAAAACAACGTGTTTTATTTAACGGGGCGACTCACTAGCTGTCACGAAATTCTGTCACGTTGTACTATCATTTTGCATTATGGTTTAAGCCAATAATGACATAATTTGCCTTACTAAATCTCAAACTGCCAGTCCATTTTCGTTCGCGGTATCTCGGTAGACATGCAACAGCGTGCACCACGAGAAGGTGAAGTTTGGACGCGAAGTCAGAATCCTTGGGCGATTCTACGCATTCCTTAAAAGCTACGTTGAGGTCTTCTCCCAGTTTTCTATATTTGAACCTTAAAAAAATTTTTTTTTAAATAAAAACGTATGATTTAGAACATATGGACGATTCTGCTAGAGACTACAGTTTCTATAGAAACTAGATTAGATTACCTTTAGAATTCATGCGAATTTCATACTTATAAAAACTGCAATGTGTGTGTTTCAGTGAGTGATCAGGAAAGAACGCTGACGTTTCTTTTTGAAAGAATACAACAGGTTATTCGCATCTTGTGTTCGGTTGCCCCGTGTCTTTATTTAGAAACTAGTTACAGTAGCCTACTGCCTAAGCGATGTGAGTCCTAAGGACATCCGGCATGTTGTGTGACTCTGCCCTTATTACCGTTATCAAAGTTAGAGTGACCTATTGATGAAAACAATTTTTGATACTTTTTTTTTTCAAGATTTTTTTTTTCTTTGCAGGGCTTTGTATATTGCGTTGGGAAAGTGCTTATAATACTGAAGCGATGCATGCTGGCTTTGTGCCTAACAGTCTGGAACATGGAATCTTTCAGGTAAGTGCCTATCATGCACCTTCATATACGCAGAAAGACTTCTTATCTCCAATATAACATAGAGAACACAAATACATTTTTATGTTAAATAATAATTTTTAATTTTAATTTAATTTAATAATAACATATTAGAAATATTATTGTAACAAATTAAAAATGTGAAACATTTTAATGCATAATCAATTTAAAAAAAACGAAACAAAAAATATAAAACAGGTAATAAATTATTATCTATTTCATATTTCTGACTTCCCAAACGAATATTTGCATTTCCTAATGAATTTTGTGCATGTTTCTTAATTTTTTTTTTTTAATTAACCCTAT
This sequence comes from Typopeltis vanoorti, assembly GCF_054136105.1. Taxonomy (NCBI): domain Eukaryota; kingdom Metazoa; phylum Arthropoda; class Arachnida; order Uropygi; family Thelyphonidae; genus Typopeltis; species Typopeltis vanoorti. The sequence goes on from NC_143563.1 coordinate 15,597,310, forward strand.
AGGTAAATGACAGGCTTTGGTGTCAAGACACACAGTATCCTAGTATGAACGGTTGCAACCTCCCCTGTGAGCGTAAGTATTTTAATTTCCTGACGAACAAATTATGCATTTACGTCAATATGTTTGTAGAGGGCGCAAGTGTTCATGCAATTGAAAATGGACAACGTATGTGCATGAAGAACAAAATTCATTATATTAATTAATATATAATAGTATTATGTAAGTAAGTGTCAGTATTTTTACCCTACATTTCATCAAAATTGGAAAGCACTTCATCGACGTATTTTAATATTCTAATTAGAATTACGCACATTAGATGACAGCAACGTTCACTCGTATTCTTATCACAGTCGTCTATCAGCCTGCTAGAGGTCGTGCTAATCGACTGGCGATAAGAGAGGCAAATACTGGTCGTTTGCTCCCAAAAAGGCATAGTGGTTTGTTTTGATTAATATATAAAGTCGAAAATAGTAATTTTATCAATGTTTACCATTTAGAGAAAAGGAAAATCAGAAGTAGAAAAAGATAATTTTTATCAGACCTTACAAAATACAGTTGATAAAATTAAACAAATAGAATTTTTTTGTTTGTTTAATTTTATCAACTGTGGATATCATACTGCTGTTCTAAATGCCGAAACTGGTCGCCACATGGCAAATCACTTTGGTGACAAGTCAGCAATAATGAAACCGTTGCCAAATCAGAATGGATTAAAATTATTGCGAGTTAATGAAATCAGAAGCACTTAAGCACATAATAACTGATAAGAAAATGCTACAAGAAGAAATGATAGATATAAAAACTTAAACATTAGGTCAACATAGGTGCAGAATCATAACTTTCCTTACTGGTAAAATTAGGTTGTTCAAGAAGATAATAGGTAAGAATCATAAAAATATCATTTAATTAAGAGAGAGAGAGAGAGAGAGAGAGAGAGAGAGAGCAAATAAAATAAAAACTTGTTCAAGTTTAGAGAATTATATTTTATGTAAAAAAGATTATCTGAAAAATACTTGATTAACATCTTGAATGAAATTATGAAAAATAAAAGATATCAGCCAGAATATATAATATACAGGAATTGTTAAAATATGGAAATAAATAACTGTTATTAAAGTTGACAATTCTATCAACTGTGTTAAGAATAACATGCTTAAAAAAATAATAAAATAATAAAAACATAGCTAGTGCTTATTTCAGAACACATTTTTGGGAGACTTACTTGCACGAAAGTTTCTATAATGACCACAAGATGGCATCACATGTAAAGATATATGAGAGCAGATAGTTGATCAATCGGATAAAAGAAAAAGGGTAAATAATTGATAATAATCTGTAAATTTTCTGTCCAATGAACATTAAGCAAAACTTTTTTTTTTTTTTTTTGACGTTTGTCAATTCTGTGCCTTCTGTAGCAATAAACGATATGATAATTGAAGTTAATGAATCAAAGGTACTTAGAATATTGCAGAATTTAAATGCAAATACTGCTGTAGATGGGAAATCAGTTTGAATATTACGTGAATGTGCAAAGGAATTGTCAACGCTTCTTACTTTGCTATTTAACTTAAGTTGAATAGGGAACCTTGGGGACAGTACTTGGGGACCTCTGGTAAGGTCCCCAAGTACTGGAAGGAAGGTAAAATAGTTAATATAGGAAATATTTTCAGCAGTGGGACAGTGGTGGAAGAACAAGAGGTCATTCCTGGAAATTAAGTAAGTGTGTGGTTAACAAGTATGTGAAGATTAGATTTTTCGTTTGGAGAGTGGTGAATGAATGGAATGCGTTGCCTGACTCAGTTGCGAGTGCGTCGTCTGTCAATGAGTTCAAGAAGAGGTATAAGAGCTATTGTGTGGATAGTTTGGATCTCCCGTAATGTCTTAATCATCGCGGGAGTCAATAATAATAATAATAATAATAATAATAATAATAATAATAATAAACTACATTGTTCTTGTTATTTTTCTCTGTTTTGCATTGGGGAAAAGAATCCTACATAAAACTAAGTAATTTGTAATAATTAAAATGAATAATTTAAATCAATAACCGATTTCATTCATAAATTTTATTTGGTTCTTTCTCTTTATCTCATTCTAGGACTCAGAGATGCTGACTTGACAGACGATGTATACTGCGTTCGGAAGATTCTGCAGTCACATGGATTGAGTAACTGGTAAGGAATTATGCTCCTTTTTTGTGAAAGAAAAAAAAAACAACAACTATTTTTAAAGTAGATTAACCTTCAGCATTAAAAAAATATCGACGCAGTGTGATTTTTGCTGCTGAAGACAAGCAAACCGTTTTTGTAAGCAAACTATTGTTTTCGTTTGGCATTGACAAAATGCCAAACGAAAATCGACTTGTAATTATTCTCTGTTATGATTGCTTAAAGCTAAGGCAGAAGATAGTATAATAAATGACTGTTACATTCCCATACAACTTATTTATTTATCCATGCAACAAAATAGTAAATCGATGCCTTGACAACAAAAAAAGCGAGTCTAAACTCTGCTTATAATGTGTAAAAACAATAAATAAATCCAAAATGAACTCAGTAATCGTGACAAATGTTTTATCTTGCAGGTTATCCAGTCAATCTCAATGCAACGGTGATACTTCCGCCTATTTAAATGGTTGCGACTTAGTATCTCGATCTTTTGCGGTGAGTGGATTTGGAGGGGATCACGGCCCGCCAAAAGGAATTCATCTGGACTTGTCTCTCCCACCTGCTCTTATTAAATTTGGAAACAAGTTGTTTGCTGGAAAAATTAGGATTCGACCTTTCTTCTATGTCACTAAATATGTATCTCGTTAGCGGATTAAAATATGATGTGTTTGTGTGTATGTGTGCGTGCATGTGTGATCATACTAATTTATTACTTATTTATTTTAATTAATAAGTACCATCTAATATCAGTATCAGTATACTTTATGCTAGTCATAGTTTCGAGAAATTGTGCGAATATTCTCTTGCACACCAGATGTCGCTGTCGTCTAATGACTAGTGATATGGCCAATAAGTGTAACCTCTTGAGTTTGTCTTCATAATAAATTTGTTTATAGATCTTTCTCTTTATTTACCACGAAATATGATGTCTCGGATTTTAAAGTAATCCTTCTTCTTCAGTCACAACGATGTCTCAAAATAAGGAAAGAAAATGTCAAGAAATAAACATTTTCCTTTAAAATTTCCACATAAGTTAATTTCTGTTTTTATAACTTCAGCAATTACTTCGATGAATGATAACGATCAGATGTAACTATAAAATTCTTCAGAATAGTCTAAGATATTATTTTTGAAGCTTTTTGTTGCGACTGAAATGGCTTTTCTTTTTAGCATTGTGATGGCTGGACAAATTTTAGTAAACAGCAGTTGTATGCGTACGGACAGACGAGAGATACACAAAATCTAATGCGTGGGTGGTCTGAAAAGTTCTCGACCTCGACCATAGATGGCAACACTATCGGCAAGATTTTTTTCTAAGTTGGTAAGTCTGTCATAAGCATCCATGTGAAATTGCAAGACATTCTATCAAGTAGTTTGTTTATACAGCTGTTTGAAGCAAAAGTGTTCTCTGTATCCCTTGAAATGGTTAAAATTGAGTGTGGTACTGTTATAAAGTTCTTTGTAAAAGACAATTTAACGCCAAAAGAAATTCATGCGAAGTTCACAAAGGTTTATGGGCACTCTTCTCCTTCGTTTTCGACAATTAAGAAATGGGCTGCCGAGTTTAAACGTGGACGTACCGGCCTTGAAGATGATTCACGTGAAGGACGTCCAAAAAGTGTAACAACAGCAGAAATCATTGATCAAGTGCACGATAGGGTATTGGATGACCGGCGAGTCAAAGTGAGTGAAATTGCTGTGACTGTAGGCATTTCAAAGGAACATGTAGCATATATTTTGCATGAGGAATTGCATATGAAAAAGCTTTGCAGAAGATGGGTGCAGCGCTTGCTCACAGTGCAAGTTTTTATGCGAGTGCGTTTTTGAGATCAAAAACGCACTCGCATAAAAATCTCTGAACAGCGCTTAGAGCGTTTTAACGAGAATAAAGCTGATTTTGTGCGTCGATTTATTACTATGGATGAGACTTGGATTCACTATTACCCACCAGAATCCAAGCAGCAATCAAAACAGTGGACAAGCCGGTTGTTCAGCACCAAAGTAAACCAAGTTCGGTTCCATCAGCAGGAAATATCATTGCATGGGTGTTTTGGGATGCTAAAAGCATTTATTTATTAATTACCTTGAAAAGGGTAAAACAATAACCGGGGAATAATATTTCGAACTTTTATCCAGACTAGACAAAAACATTCGTGAGAAAAGACCCGGTGCAGAAGAAAAAAATCATCTTTCATTAGGACAATGCACCTACCAACAAAAGTGTTTTGGTAATGGAAAAATTAAGAGATCTGCACTATGAATTGTTGGAACATCCACCCTATTCCCCAGATTTGGCTCCCTCTGACTTCTATCTCTTCCCAAAACTAAAACTCTTCCTCGTTGGTCAGTGTTTTTCTTCGAATCAAGAGGTGATTGTAGCTATGGAGGGTATTTTGCAGATCTTACCGAGAACCACTACAGGGACTGGATAATGGCGCTGGAGCATCGCTGGAATAAATGTATTAGTTTTAAGGGAGATTATGTTGAAAAATAAAAATAATTTTGAAATTATATATTCGTTTTTTCCATTGTTAGGCCAAGAACCTTTCAGACCCTCCTCGTAAGTGGCTACGCATCTGCGAAGCCATTGTACTTACATAATAACACTCTACTCCCCATCTTTGCCGTATTTTGAAAGCAATAATCTGTTTACATACTTCAACATCATCAGAGAGTTTTACATTTTGCCAAACGTTCCTTGAATAATGGACACGTTGGCCGTAGTAATAACATGCCAACCAATAGCATTACTAAATGCTTGGCATCAATGAGATGGATCGCAACTCCAGATATCTGTTTAGTGTCTCTTGAATTTTTTTTAGAAAATCGGAAACTATTATTGGTAAGCTTCTCAAAATAGCCATTGAGAAACTATATTAAAAAAAAAAGTCATTAAGATCGCAAAATTTCCGTAATTTTCCGTAAGATTACTCAGACATTCTTAATTAAATTTATTTCAAAATTTAACTTGTATTATAATTTAAAAAATAAAAATCCATAATTTTTTCGGTACGTATATATAGGTTTCATCAACTGAAAATTTTCTATATTTTCCCGAGTTATTTAGGATATTCGGTATCCGATATTGGAACGATATGTCTATTCTGTGATTTTCGTGTTTTGATGACAAGAATCAAATCCTGGTCTTTTCTTATTGAAACACTGATGTCCTATTTATATACATTTTGGGAATAAATAGTAACCAGAAGGACCTGATAATAATAGGAAGCTATTTATATTCCTTACAATTTCACAACATGTATTTCGATACTTCGAAAGAAGTGACAATGTTTGATTTTTTTTTTTTTAAAGGACAAATCTCCTAAGGACAAATTCTCACCCTTGATGTTACCTGGTGTTTATGATTCCATGCTCATGCAAATTATCTTACTTTGGACAGACGGGTAGGTCTGTTCAGAAACGCATCTCGGAACATCAAGACCACATTCGTCTTCTTAAACCGCAGAAATCTGGCCTCTCTCAACACGGAATGAATTGAAAATCCAAACCATAGGATCCATTGGGAAAAGGCTAAACTTTTACATAGATCTTTATTTAAACATGAACGTTTATACAAAGAAAGTTCTGAAGCCCTACTACACAGACCAAACCTAAACCGCAACGACGTTCTTACTATTCCTAAAGTATGGGAAATTATCATACAAAGCTGTGTTAAATAATTAACGTTTTTTTTTTTTTTTTTTTGTACTACTTTAGCACGTTATGCACGTTTTCATGAGATTCTATTGTAATCATGCGCCCTAACTGTATGTTATTCCTAATTTTGTTTAAATACTGTACTGATGATGTCCTAAGATACTTAGGATGAAATAGAGAGAGAGAGAGAGAGAGAGAGAGAGAGAGAAAAAGAGAGAGAGAGAGAGAGAGAGAGAGACCAAAATAAAATCAAATAGCAAATATAAAACTAATAATATAATTAACGGCTATTTTAGCCTGTTTTTGTTTAGGAGTGTCCCTTATATTTAATACATTGGCTAACATAACTCAAAAAGGGTATAAATATATTTTAGGGCATTATGGGCGAGTAGAGAAGGCAATTATGCCAGAATAAAAAATGTGGAAAAATTTTTGTACATACCTTGTTTTTGGTTTAAAGATGCCTTCTAAATCCAAGCTCTTGCTGAAAGGTTGTATGTAAACGGGGGGGAAAGAACGGGGGGGGGAATTGTATTTTTCAAGTTGTTCCAACTGGCGTTGGAACAACTTGAAAAATAACGTTAAAATAACTTGAAAAATACAACGTTTTTATGTATCGATTACGTGAGGCAATTTGTACCTGTAATTTCCAGTTTGTTTAATTAATTCAATGTTTATTAGTATTCCTTTCCTTTATAAATACCTGAAGAAGGCTGCTATATGCCGAAACTAGTAGTATTTATCATTAAAATCATTTATGTTATCTCGGTCTTGGAGTCATTAAATCTATTTTTTGAAATATATATATATATATATATATATATATTATTTTGTTGTAGGGAGAGGGGGGAAACGAAGGGGAAGGGTATCCTTATGTGGAAACTGGAGCAATATATAAAATATATAAAACTAATAAAATAAAGTAATAAAATTTTTAACTTTTTAAGTAATAAGAATTTAGTAAAATAAAATGTAATAAAAAGTAATAAAAATTACTAATAAAATAAATTGGCTTCATCACTTAGCGGGCGCTAGTAATGTAGCTAGTAAGAAAGTAACATTATGATATGAGCAGACGACGTTGCTCTTGCTTTAAATATGCTTGTGGTGTGATAATTATCTCTTTTTGAAAAAAGTTTGTAAAAGTTATAAGTTCTATCAATATGGCGTTTAATCCAGTTTCTAGATAGTGTTAGGTTCGTTTAAATTAGATCCCTATTTGAAAGAGAGAGAAAGAACGTAAGTCAGAATCAAACAGCAATAAATAAAAGTAACAGTTGGCCGCATCATTTGAATGGCGCTAATAACACACGCTATCATTATTTGATATGAAAGAATGACGCAGCTTCTAAATATACTTTTTGATAAATGTTAAAATTTATAAGTTACTTTATGTTAGTATGGTTAGTTCAGTTTCTAGACAGCTTTAGGTTCCAGTATCGAAAACATTCCGGTAAGTGAATTATTATAAAAAATAATAATAATAAATAATTAAAAACAATATGTAGTACCGAGGCTTGCATGTATTTCTGAGTCATTAGTACGAATGGAAATTATAGGAACTATTTGAAACGTTTCTAGATATAGAGATGTTATAAATTAGTTGGTTTAACAACCGGGGCAGTGGAGACTAGAAGGTGAGGTACCAATCAGTCCTTCACGGCCACTATAGACCAATTTATATATACACATAGCCACGAGTGGTTATAATAGGTAGTATAGCGCTGGGTGACACATGGCTATAAATAATCGATTATTTCTCCCCCCCCCCCTGTGTTTTCTTTGTTGTGATCGCGTTCGATCTTGTGCAACGGTTCAGTGTTCATGAATAATCGACTAATTTTTTAAACAACTGTATTAGCGCAGAATTAAAATTTGTAAGGTTGACGGACAACTGTGAAAAGCGCCGATAATTTTCTCTGAAATCCTTGATATCAGTGACTATGGTGAGTTATTGCGTGATAACGTATGCAGTTATTAAACACATTAGGTATCAGAAAAGCGGCTTATTCCTCGAATAAATAACCCTCAACCAAACGATTGCTATAAATAGCAATGCTGCTTAAGTCGCTTTTCCTGATAGAGAATTCAAGGCAAAGAAAATGATAACATACTAATAAACATAGGCTATAATTATTGTGACAGAAGCACGCTTTCTTTATTAATTTGAATAGAGTTATGGGTGTACTCGATTTGCTAGAAAAGTAACGTCATTGATGACGTCAAACACTTCGTTGGCAACTTCTCGTATAGCCTTTGTTTTTTTTAAAACCTTTTTTATGTTTCTGTAGGATATTCAATAAACAGAAAATCAGTGCAGGACGAGCGATAATACTACAAATATAGTAGTATTATAAATACTACTACTACTACTACTAATAATAATAATAATTATTATTATTATTAAATGAATAAATGACTTATTTTGTTATTTCACACTTTAGTTTTTCTAACTGTATTTTTTTAAAATATCCCTAAATAAAAATTTAAAAAAAATTTTTTTTAAAAATCTTTATTTGAGGAAGGCACATAATTAGTATTTCGGCTAAAAACGGGAAAACTTAGTCACATTGAAGTGTAGTTACAGTGCAGAGTGGGTGGAATTAGCGCCTTAATTTTCTTCTTCTTTTTTATTATATGAGAATTCTACTGACGATGATTTAATTATCATCTTACATCTATTATACATTAATGCCATGGATGGGACAAAAATTAGATACTCTGTAAATGCAGTCAGGAAACCAAACATGGTAGTTTTTTGAAGGTACCTGAGGCCTATGAACTGGGCGATGGTGTCGCACTGAGCAGATAAATTTGTCTACCGTCCCAAAACATTCACACACTTTTGCTTTGGGATTCTAATCCACGGCCTATTGGCTGCAGAGACAAAACGTTATCCACTCGCCAACCAGGCCTGCTCAAATAGCCAGTAGGCAACTGCCTACGACGGCTAGCTATGAAAAGCACCAAATATTTTCTTTTTTAAAATAGTATAGCTCCATCATGATGGAAATGTATAAGCCATTGCGTCAATAAAGAAACATTCCCCACTTCCCTCCTCCCTAAAGGCCAGGAAACTCATTATAAAAATATTCCCCACTGAGATGATCGTTGAATGTGGTCTGATTAATCACTTCCAATCAGTCCACCCCATACATTTATAGAAGCCACCGAGTCTGGAGTAAATCAAGTGTACCATCATACATCAGATTGTTGAGCATCCAACGACAAAAATTACTTGTAGCTTATAATCTTCTTCTTTGTGATGCTGTAGTTCTTGCAAACGCTTTACTTGACTCCCGTCTTGTAACTCCAAGATTTGTAAAATATTCGCCGAGTACTTGGTTGGTGTCGAATTGTTCGAGGCACGTTAATATGAACACGATGATTAACTCAACGTTCCGATCCTTAATAAAACCTTGTTGATTGGGTAAATCAAGGTTGATAAATCATCGCAGGATTTTTCAACCACAGTTCTCGCATCGCCGATACAAAAAACGATAAATGGGTGTCGGTGGAATTCTTGAATGCGTTTGGCCAGCATCTTTTCACTAAAAGCACACATTTAAACACAACTGATCCCCCCCCCACACACACACACAATGGTACATCCATGTTATAGGTTTAATGGAATGTGAAACAGCACTGAGAAATGATTTAAAGCAGCGTTTCTCAACCTTTCTAAGCCCAAGCACCAGTAAAATACCTAAAACAATTCTACGGACCACTTAGCTACAGAGGCGTAGCTGCGGGGGGGGGGGAATTCCGTCCCTGGCGGCACTTTTTTGGCGTTTAAGAAATCTTGCCATACTGTCTATAAAACAGCAACTGAGTGATGAAATAGACTTCGACAACGTCATCGACGATTTTGCGAACAGAAAAGAGCAAGAAAAGTAACATTTTAGGATGTTGGAATTAAAGTTTTACTTCAAAAATAAACGTAGTGATTTTAATTTATTTCCCTATACCGCGCTTTGACTTTTTGTAATTTTTTTAAAAACCTATGTAGGAATTACCAACACTTCGGAAAACTGTGCCATTTATAGCATAATAAATCTAAAAGCATGTTTTGAATACACATGGAAACAATTTTGGAGGTAAACGATTAAAAATGTATCATCATTGAACAAAGTTTTGATTTTTATTAAACAAATAAATAAGATGATATAATTATGTTACTACTTACTTTTAATGAGATGGTTGAGCTCGGCCCTTGCAGAGTTGCTGGATATCTGGCTCAATATTGAACATTCATCTTAGTGTGTATTTTGTTTTTATTTGAAGGAGCGATGAAAGTCCTTTCTCACAAAGATAGGTTATAGAAAACTGCAGGACGATTTTCAACGCTTCTTCAGATAATTCGGGAAATTCACTTCTCACTGAAGACGAGATCCAAAATCGAGCAAAACCAAGATCACGGAATTGCATTTCAAGCCCACTGTCACTTGAAAGCTCAATTAACTGTTCTTTTTTCGATAATGAAAGGTCGTTCTCGTGACTGCAAGCCTGAAATGGATCGCGAACCCACAGAAATTTCTTATAAAAGTTATTCGGAAAATATGTTTCAAAATTCCGTTTCAGATTTTGGAGGTGGTCACAAACCCTTTCCACAAACTCAGACTGAACAAAAATATCATTTTCCACTAAAAAGGATTCCAATGTTGGAAAGGGTGAAAATTGTCTGTTTTCTACATAATTAATCCATGAAACCAGTTTTTTCTCAAATGCCTTTATTTTGTCGTAGGCATCAAGTACAGTTAAAAAATTTCCCTGAAGGGAGAGATTTAGTTCATTTAATTTCGAAAAAATGTCTGAAAGATAGGATAGTATTAACCATGCTTCGTCAAAGAAGTGATGCAAAATCAGAATTACGTTCATTTACAAATAATAAAACTTCGTGCCTTAATTGAAATAGCCTTGTTAGTACTTTGCCCCTGGAAAGCCAGCGAATTTCAGAATGAAGCAAAAGTTGATTATGCATATCTTACGTAGCATATTAACTGCGCATCATTTGTAAGATCAGTAGTCTCGTCTATTTGTCACGCATAATAAGGGCTCTTCTTAACTCTTTCGATTAACTGAGATTCTACATCACCTGCCATATCATTAATTCTGCGACCGACAGTGTCATTTGAAAAAGGAATCAAATCAACATCTTTTAGTAACTTGTTGACAAACATCGTTTTTACCACATCTTTTATAGCAGGAAGTAGTAAATTTTTCCTGATAGAATGATATTTCCCTGTTTTCGCTATGCACAAACTTAAGAGATAGGATGCTTTACAGCGTCACTGAAAAAATTCACTTGGCTTATTTTTTACATCACAATGTTTAGTTTCTAAATGTTGTCGGAGTTTCGCAGGTTTCATGCACTCATTCGACAACACTTCATAACTCAAAACACATTGAGGTTTCTGTTCACTTTCATCTCCACACCAAGTAAACCCGAATTCCAAATATGAACTGTTATATTTCCTACTGTATTTTTTCTTTGAACTGCTTGTTTCTTCTACTTGAATAGTATCAAATTTACTCGCCGTTACAACACGTGCATCACAATTAGGGTTAGCACCAGGTTTCATCACCTGTTTCGTTTGCTCTTCTTTTCAAAGTCCTAGTTCTAAGCCACTTTTCCATTATTAAAAAACGTTTCCGAAAAATATATAAATACTCGGGTTAACTCACGACACACTTTGTCCAAGTATCACTTAGCACTTCTGAAGATATACTGAGCCTTGGTTGAAGGAGGAAAAACCTTCAATAATAAAAAAAAAATCAATAAAAAAATTGGTTGAAATGTGGATAGCACATGTTCACTTCAAATCTGACAAAACAGCAAGGGAAGGCGGAAGGAATAAAACTGTATTGTTTGTCACTTTACCCCTCTTTTATTATTCGTCATTCTGCTGCTACAAATTCAGCAGCAGAATGACGAATAATAAAAGAGGGGTGAAGTGAAAAACAATATTGTTTTATTGCTTCCGCCTTTGAACATTCTGGCGATATTTGTTGGTTTTTTAAGTCTCCATTTGATTTCAATAATTTTTACTTACTTATTCAATTTTAATTTGTTTTGTTTGGATAATTAAATAAAATATATATTTATTATATATATTTATTATATTTATTTAATTAATTTAAGTTTGCCTGCGGACCACAGGTTGAGAAACACTGATTTAAAATAATATTTAATTGTTGCGATAATTCGTCTTAGTGACTGAGACATCCTAACGGAGTGCAAATGAGACGTAACACACACACACACACAAACATAACGCAAAACTAAGTGAAACACGTGATGAAAGACGAGAGTCCTAACTAGGTGGGGAGCCCTATGTCATCATATATTGGGAAGTTTAATGCAATCCTATTTATTCGAATTAGGCTGACTTTTAAGAGCAGCTACAGATTCTATAAACACACGAATAACGGTACACCATTTGCATGCATCACGGATTTGCGAAAACTGAGCTGAACTGCATAACCAGACACCATTAAGTGTACAGTCAGAACACTACACTTATTCTCAGTCGATTCGTGAAATAGCCAAATACCCATAAGGAATTTGATCCACGTTAAATGTTACCTTTTTTTTTCTTTCAAAATCACCAAAAAAATTAACCTTTGAAGTTTGTCATATTCGCCCGAGGACATCTTGATTACTTTTAATTTAATATTTTAAATTCAGTGTAATTTAAATAACTTAGCTTTATAAGTATATATAAATATATAAAGAAATGCCGTTACAGGCTCGTTTGTAGTGGCGAACTGGAGGAGCTTTTTCTAATTTTATTTTACAGTAGATAGTCCCCCCTTTTTATCCGTGGGTTCGCTTTCTGCGGTTTCAGTTACCCACTGTCAATCCTGGTCTGAAAATATTAAATGGAAAATTCCAGAAATAAACAATTCATAAGTTTCAAACTGCATAAGGCTCTAAATAGAAGGTACGCCCACTTGCCGCCATATTGGATCGAGAGTCGCATTCGTTCGAGCTCTTGATTTTCTTGATTTATAGCGAAATGGGGGGCGGGGTTGTTCTGCTCCAAATTGTACAAACAACATTCTAAAGGATTCAGTGTCTATCGATTTCCGAGATATCAGGATAGCAGGGCAATATGACTACAGAATTGTCGTCGTGCTGGATGAATAAAAGCCAACAGATTGTTCTAGACTTTGTGAAGTGAGTATTGAATTGAGCATATAACGAGAATTATAAACCTAGTAATGAAATGAAATAGTTTAATAATTATCCAATCGATTAAATAATTCTAAAAAAAAAATCAAGAGCTCGAACAAATGCGACTGTGGGCAACTCTGGATCCAAGATTGGGTCCTTTTTTTCAGCGGATCCTTTTTTTCATTTATCCTTTTGTTCAGCGCATCCACGCTGTACTGTACCGTACACACCACCCGCCCAATTTCAAAATTTCTCATGCAATTCTTGCCTTTTAATTATAACAGCGCTAACAAAGAAAATTGGGGCTCATCGGTACATTTTGGATTATTCCATTTCGAAAGTCGGACTCTATCCCTTACGGGAGACCGCAGCGAACGCATCGCTGCGTGACTTTTATTATGGTATATTGATATACAATAATACAATAATTGTTCGATTTTATTCTTCATTATTTTTGTTAATATCTTGCTATGCCTAATTTATAAATTAAAGTTTATCGTAGATATGTATGTATAGGAAAAAACAGAATGGTTCGGTACTATCTGCGGTTTCACGCATCCACTGAGGGTCTTCGAACGTACCACCCGAGGATAAGAGGGGGATCTATTGTTTTTTTTGTTTTTTTTTCAGAAATTCGAATTTTTAATTCCGCATCTCAAAAAAATAGACCGTGCAACTTACGCGATTTCGTACAACAACAAGTATTATTATTACTGTTATTACAAGAGACCTCCAGGAAATCAGGGACTCACGTATCACTGACACCACAGGTGTCAGTGATACGTCACCTTGCCTTGAATTCATTCACAGACAATCAAACCTCCGAAGACAATCCATTCCAATCACGCGCCGCTGCTGAAGTTTTCTCTCAGAAAACTCCAGCTCTTATCCCTTCACTGCATTAATTTGCAACGTCCTTTTCCCTCCCTTAATAAAATGACAATTTTAATCTATTGAAATCCTGTATGACCTCTTCAGAAGATTGTAAGTCATAATCATATCACTCCGATTTTCTGCCGTCTGCAGCCCACAAATTCTCAATCTCTTCTAATCCATTCCATAATCTTCATGTAATCTTTTAACACTCTCCTTTTCACCCTCTCCATTGTATAAGAACATCACAGAAACCAGGAGACCATATCTGCGCACAGCATTCCAGATAAGGTAGTCTGCTAAAGAAGCAAAATGACTTCCTTATCTTTACCTGTCAAGGCTATATGGCCCTTGGGAGGTCTGCTAAAACAAGATCCCTAACCTGGTCAGTTTCTTCTATGATAATCCCTCCAGTATAATACGACATTGGATATCTAACTTAACATTGGCTAACATTGAACTGATGGCAATTTTCACGTGTCCACAGTTCCAGCCTATTTAAATTATTTTGTATCGGTCAGATTCCTGAGTACCCTGCCTATTTTTACATCATCAACAAACATCCGTGCATGAACACGAACCCTTTCGCATATTGCGTTACCATAGAAAATGGTCTTTGTGGTGTTCTGCATAATCATCGACACATTGAACAGCTTTTGTTGAGAACTACTGAGTCTCGGCGTAGTTGCATGAGCTACGAAACAAGGCTCACTTCGATTTGAAAAGATCTGAATCAGATTCTCGTCATGATGAGAGGAATCTTTATGCGGTTTTTTCAACTGAAAATAAGTTGAAAAACCCACATAAAGATTCCTCTCATACGGAGATGGAAGGATCCTTCCCCACCCCCACGAAACATTTTTTCTTCCACTGAAAAGGTAAATTAGCCATACAAAATACGAAATTAACACAAAATACTGTACAGGTTGGTGTGATTTGGTTGATGGATTGTGTAGTGAAGGTTGTGTAGAGTGAACTCAGGCGATGAGTTCTTGGATTGCTTGGAGGTGTCATGTAATTCTAATTATAATATTTGTCGGAAGTTTAATACTCTTAATATGGCATAGGCATGAAGTACTGAGAAATTTCTTGGTTTTTATTATTTTATTTTTATTTTAAATATATTTTTTAATTTATTTATATATATATATATATATTTATTTATTTTATTTTATTTTATTTATTATTTTTTTTATCGCAGATTTGATATTTTGCCTTTTGAGATTCAAAAGCTAATTCTCCGTGCTTAAATGTTTCATTGGCTGACGTACTCCATGTGGCCTCTATTGCTCATAAAGCAATACTCACACACAAAAAAGTGATTAAATATGTGAAGGGAAGTGAAGAACTGAAAAATGATTCGAAATGCAAAATTGCGTGGCAAATTTTAACAAAATCGTGGATTTGCGTTAAGCTCGAACATGCAAGCTGTGACGTCCTGAATCTTACAAAGCAGTGCTGAAAAGCAAGAACGAAAGCCTCTTCCACTGAGTCACTCACGTGGGGGAAATACGTATTTTTTTTTGGGGGGGGGGGGGGGGAGATGAATCGAAATTCTTTCCTCGCTGAAAAAAAAATGTAATTTGTTAAAAAAAAATCTGCTGTAATTCTTTTTCACGATAACCTTAAAATGCCAATGGTATCGTTTCAGGCTATTTATAATACTTCATGTTTCATCAAGCAGTGAAAGAAACAGGACAGCCTAATAATATCGACACTTGCCTGCTTCGAATACCGAACCAATGAAGAATTGTAGTCTATTCTTACCGAGCATTTTTTCGAACCGCTCTAATAGTTTTTAAGATTTTTAAACGTGATGACGTAAGGCATTTCTTTTCGGAAAAATTAAAATTTTTTTGCATTAAAATATTATATCGTACTAGATATGTCCTCTCTCTCTTTAGCACTACCGCTCTTTTAAAAGTGCATACCCCAGGACACACACACACACAAAATCCTATGTCGGTATTTGTCCGTCAATTACTATAATAGCATTATTTAAGTCGACATGGAATCAATACTCAGTGCGGAATAATACCTATTTGTAATCCTGAGCCTCCATAGCTCAGCTGGTTTCAACGGAACCTTTTAGAAGGACCTGGATTCGAGTCCCATCAATGACTCGACGGGACTCGAACCTCGTCCCTCCACAAAGGCAAACCGACTCTCTGAACACATATCTACAGAGGAACAGCGAGGGGGCTGCATTAACTGCCTAATACAGGACTCCATCCCGTTTTGGACAGACCAGAATTCGATGGATTTATAACGTTTTAATTTCTTCATTAATATTGGCCATGATTTTTCGGTAATTTATGTTATGATTGCGTCAGATGCTTCTCGAAAGTGTCGTCATCTGAGGAAGTGGGTGACCTTATCGTGCTCATTGACTCATTGGTCTCAAACGTTTGCTCTATTTTGGTGATTTGTAAACAAGTAAGGAATAAATCAATTCTTGTATTTTTGTGTCCTTACTCCTCCTTTGCCTCTTTGTCCCCAAAAATGATGATAAATTTATAATCCTCGAACCGCAGCCACTCTTTGCAAAACTTATACTATTGCTCACACAGCTTTTGCAATTTCTATTTGAAGAAAGTGGATTTATGAATTGACTAACGACTGCTTAACCTCGCATTTCTTATTCCCTGCTTTTTTTTTTTTTTGTTTTGTACCTGGACATAAAAGTGACGATTCAACCCCAATTTAAAGTTTACTTGAAATGCAGATCATGTTCAAGAACTCAAGTAACATGTGGCCATTTCAGATTTCCGTTGAAGTACTTGATGCAAAGAAGCAGAATTTTTATTTTCCAGCTAAGAGTATCTCACTGTCCTTCAGCATTATCATCGTCATCATTGGCTCGTCGTGGACCGTGGACCGTGGTCCGAAAAGTTTAGGATATCTAAAATTATAATGTATAGTTAATTGAAATTCAATGTTAGTCTCTCTCTCTCTCTCTCTCTCAATCTTTTCAAAACGACATTTATCTTGCTCACTACAGTATCCAATTACGTAATCTTAGCTATGAATAGTATGAAAACTAAATCTAGAGAAAACTGCGATTTCCTTCACATTTTTATCTCTTTCATCTGTGCAGGAAGCCGTGAAGTGTAACTTGTCAGATCACACGAGCTTACACCAATGTACATGCGAACAAGTATTTTGATTCCGCAGTAGATACCTTTATCTGACGTTTTCTGGCTTTCCTGGTAGTCTGTAATCCTTATAAACTTCAAGGTTCTTATCAAAATGTTGACACTAATGATTTGTGGAATTCCTGGATTGAATTCTTTGTTGTCTTTCCTTTGGACAGTTATTCTTTGTTGAATATCTTTTAAGGAAAATTATATTTTTAGATCGCTTCTTGCTTTCTTGTGGCCATATTTAATTAACGAAAAAACCTTGAACCAGTAGGCTCTGACAACTATCCTTGCCACACACTTACTAGATGGGCACGTCGATACTGTTCCTACTGCATGAAGTTACAGACTCTCCCGATATGTCACTTGACTACATAAAATCGCTTGATGAGCTAAATTAGTGCTATTTGGGAGCATCCATCTGTGCATAAGTGTCATTGTTTTTATGCTTGAAGAATCGACTCAGTAAAAATATTTAATACAAAAACCATGAAATCTCGTATAATACTCCAATCAATATTCGTACATTTTCCATCAAGAGAACATCATATAAAAACAAGAAATAATCAAACACATCTATTTAATGCTTTCATATAACAGTCAATATCATTTCGTTTCAACAACCAGTATGTGTCTAGAATAGAATGAATCGCTTGCCAACTACGTGGAATCCAAAGTCCGTCAGTCTCCCAAAATATCAGTTGGAATTTTAATTTTAATTCAACATATTATAAAACATTAAAATCTGTACTTGTTTTCGTATGATGTTTCCCGATAAAAATATTGTCCAAATGCAGAGAACACATTTTAATCACAGGGTGTTTTTCCAGTAAAATGCAGCATTTTTCCAAAGACTCGGTCAGTTTCCACGTTGTTAGCAAACATGTTTCAAGTTTGGTCGAAATCCACCCATCCACTTGTGATGCATTGTCCGAGGTGAAGTTGTTGACCTATCGGATCGATTTGCACTTATGCATAGCACCTTCCTGGAGCGTCATAACACATCTGAAGCTCTCGTAGAAACTGTTGACATTTGATAAGGAGGCCTCATTCTGTATTTTAAGACTAAACACACATATATACACTACTTGGAAAGAATTTAACAGACACCTCCCCCATGGACAAGGTGTATCGTGCTATGTGACGAGTCATGTGTTTGTAGCCGATATAAACTGGAGGAAGAATATGATGCTTCCAAATCAGTGCAACTGTGTCCGGGTGAAATCGCTGGGAGAAAGGAACTAACGGAGTTCGAATGAGGCGTTGTGATTAGTGATACAATACATGGAAGCTCAGGAGTCAACTGCAAGTGCTACCATCTCCATTTATCGGTCAACAAGTTGAATGCAGAATTCGGGGCATCCACTGAAAAACAAATCTGCACAAAAACATTCAGAACCGAGGCTCTCCAAATGGGTTTCCGTGGTGGGACAGCAAAATATGTAAGCTCCACATTACCCGAACCAACATGCAGCGTCATCTTCAATGGTGCAAAAAGAGAATGTACAGTGGGACGCGGAACGCACCGTACTTGACATGCCTCCACATCTGTGGGAGAAACTGGAGTGTCGAGTAAATTCAAGGGACGTCCCCCCTTCAATAGTCCAAAACCTCATTACATGCCTGCAGGAAGAATGGTCTAAAATTCCCACTGATCGCTCTCGTACGCTTGTGGAAAGTGTGCCCCGTGGGATTCCTGCAGTTATCCCAGCGAAAGAAGGTCCTGCATCTTATTAAGGGGGAACCATGGCTGTTTGTTCCTCACACTATGGTTGGTTGGTGTCCGTTGACTTTTTTCAATTAGTGTATTTAGAAAACTATTGTATTAGCATGGTGAAGTATGCTAAGGTATGAAGGAATCTGCATAAACATCGAAAAAAATGTTTTTTCAAATCGGAGTATTAAACCTTTTAGATGGTATCGCTACTAACTGCAATTGTAGCCGTTAAAAACAGGTACTGCTGTCATTAAACTAAAATTAACACGCCATCAGGAGTACTGTGCACTGTTTCATCTGTTAATTTTAAATATGCAGTTAGTCCTGCTCTCCACAATTAAAATACTGTACATGAGCAGTATTGTTATATAGTTTACAACTTCAAGAAGTTTAATCGTAATTTGAATAGCAAATTGCGATTTAGCCTGTTTTCTTTTGAATTCTTACATCAAATCTAGTTTTGTCAATGGATTTTATTTAGAAAATAACAACACCGATATTCCACTGATGTTCCTGTTTGCATTCTTCGAGACACCGTAGTTCACTGAATATATCTGGCCTGGGTTCGGTCCTCGTCTAGGAGCGTAGAACTTTAGAACAGCTTTTATTATTATTATTTGAATGAGAGCTAGCCAGTGTCGTACGAATGTGACAGATTTTTTCCTCCTGAAAACTGGTTTGACATCCGACATCATACAGGCAAACCAGCAGAACACACATAATTAACAGACAGACATAATACATTGTCCTCATTAACCCTAATTGCTTCGGTCATAATTAGAGAACAACAAAGTCGAGCTGTCTCAGTTTTCAACCAGCTGTACAACAAATATATCTAATCACATGGACTTAGTTGACTTTATCACAACTATAACCAACCTGCCTTGCAAATAAAACTTCCAAGCTTGTCAGTTTGGAACTGAAAATTCTGTTGCATGAAACAATCTTTTAAACTTTATTTCATTCCTTTATGATCATTGTGTTTGGTTTTTCAAATTTATCATTTTAACAATCAATTTATAATTAATTCCATAGGATTAAGCAGGCAGTTTTTGCACCTTGCTAAAAAACTTCAAGTATCAACAGTAATAAAAATTATCAATAAACTCATCATTATACGTGGTAAAGAGAAATTATACTATCAGATGGCGCTACCATCCATAATGTATTTGTATTTTGCGATCTAGCTAATTGTACTTATGGAGTAAGACAACTATTTTTAGAATGTGTCTACTTCTTTTAGTGGTTCATCTATTTTGCAGTTCTATTTTTTTTTTTTTTTAATTTTCAAGTATCTTAGTAACAAAAACGTCATTACTCTGTACTGCAACCTTATAAGATTGAAAAAAAAAAAAAAATGGACATTGACATACATAGCACGAAAACAGCTACTGTATATGCGTTGCAAATTCACTTTCAGTACAAGTCATAGTGCACGATTGCATAAAGTGTTTCCATTTCTATAGACAAGCTTTCACCTTGTTTAAGTCACTCAAAGGACTTACGTTTGCTGTATTTATTTTGTAGCAATGAATAAACAGTTATTAAATTTTCTTTTGCTCCTTCGGTCTAATATGCATATAACAATTTTTCTCTAGCCAGACGGATTTTAATAAAATTTAGTATTTAGCTCTCTACTAAATTTTGTAGGGTTGTTTCAATTTTGGTTTCAATCGGACTATTTTTAGTTCAAAAAATAAGCGAAACGAGTGAAAATTATGTACAACATTATCTTGCAAACGACGGTAATATGATGATAAAAACTTTCTTTTGATTCATTGGCTTGATGACTTGTGACGTCACCAATGCGTCGTATTTTATGTCTGTTACTTGCATTTTATTTATTTATTTTATTTAAGTCAGGCTCTGTACGGAATGTACCTTAAAATTATAATCATGTTGATTATTAATATTCCAACTACGCATCGTAAAATATACGGAGGGATTTTAAAATTAAATTTTGGATTTTTTAACGATTCATTAATGTTTCTTTAACTGGCAATCAGTTTATTGGAATTGTGGTATTTTTACCTACTTTAAATTTAGCAAAACAGAGTAATTACTTTCAGTAACCTTGATTTATTTACTTAGACATTATTCATTTATTTATTTTTTAAATTTTGTGTAGAAAATCCAATAACATTAGCTTAAAAGCAATATAATTACCTTGAAAAGTTTGAAATTCGAATTCTTTTAGCAAAATCAATGGCCTGAAACTAGAAACAGTCACTCTCAAAATGGTTGGCATGTTAGACGAACCATTCAAGCTCGAATTCTAACTGTAAAGAGCCGATGACAAATTAGAAATGTGCCCTATGTGTAAGACTTTACTCATTTAGAGTCTTTGACCTTTCAAGGTTGATGTGAGCGGAATAAGAAATATTCCAGACATTTGATCACGATTCGATTTTGTAAAACTTTGTCCGCTGCTTCTGTGTCAGTAAACACCAAGATACTTCTTGTAAAAAGATACTTCATTCAGGTAGTTAATTCCACATGGCAAATTCATCTTCTTAGAAATCAAACTGGGTTTCCTATATATTGAGGCGAACTAACTAAAGAGACATGTTAGTTCGTTTCTCTGAAAGTACTCTCCGAGAAAGGATGGTGTTTAAAATTTTGAGGGATTTAGTGTTACTTCTGGAAGAGGGGGGGGGGATTTAAATCATTTTATTTTTCTTAGGCAATCATTATAGCATTTGTACGCGAATTCCACCCATGGAAGGTGGGATTCGCATCATATATCACCTAAAGGCATTCTGACTGTGGAACACACTAAATATGCTTACAGCAGTATTGGTTAAAATTTGGAATAAGATGATGGCAATGTCTTCAGGATTCTAGTTACCTTCTCGTCTAGGATGATAGGATTTTTTATTTCATAAATTGAAAAATATTTGAGGAAAAGAAACTGAAATACACCATTAAAAATATTCTTTATTGAACAAAATAACACGTTTTAATATTTTCATAAATTTACTAATCTGACCAGGGTTTTGTACTGTGGAAATTGTGAAAGGTATATATATGTACATGTGCTGCCATCTGAAAGTAATTATGGAAGGTATTCAGCAACTACTATAATAATATCTGTCACTGAAAATGCAGTTTGAAAATTGGCTGAATAAATTCTCTCTGTATTCATTCCAAGAGATTTTAGACGAACCAAATACAAATATTAAATATACTTTGAACTTGACGTAACAAATGGATAGCACTGTATAGAATTATAAATGAAATCACTACAAACATTTAAAGTATGTAAATAAAATAACGTTTATAATTTATAAGTTTTCGTATGAAATACCACTAATGCCGTAATGAAAATATGAACTGATTGTGCTGCCATCTAATGTGCATTCTCAAAATCTGAGAGCGATCTGGTAGACTTGGATGTTTATTTCCATGGAAATGTTTTTTTGTTTTTTTTTTCGGATAGAAACTGTTAATCATTTGAATAACTCTTCTAAAAATATCGACAAGATACAATATGATTAAATTAATTGAATCCTATAATATTGACTTTAAGTATAACATTCTCAAAACAATCGTGTCCTAAATATCTACGTAGACAGACTGGCATAACAAGGTTTTCAAGAGATAAAAAGTTAATATTTAAAAATGTAACTGCTTTGCACAAAGAAAAATATACTGTAGAGAAAATAAACGTGGAATGAGTAAGTGCTAACAGAAAAATATGAAATTTTTGAGATATGCGATCACATAATTGTACAAAGGTCAATCAAAAACTTCGTACTTTGTTTTCTTTCTTTCTTTTTTTTTTCAGTAAATTACATTAAGCTGAATATATATTTTTTCTTGATTACCTAGGTGTTGACAATATTTATGAATAATCACGTGATCAACTGATGCTCGTTTTTCTGTTTTCATACCAGAAAACAGAAAAACGAGTTCAGTTTCGTCCAATTTGCTGGCGAATCCCATCCAAGAAGGCGGGGGGGGGGGGGCGTAATAACGAATATCAGGAATTCTGGAATATGTAAAAAAAAAATAATAATAAATAATGCGAAAACATATAAAATTATTTAAAATATTAAAAATAAATCCTGTGGATGAAGCTGCATAAAAATAAAATAAAATATAATAAAATAAAAAATCCAACTCCCGAATTTGTAGTTCCAAAAATACGTTATCCACCCTCGAAAGGTTTTCCTATAAACCTATAGTAGATTCGTACTGTGGGTGGGCTAAGGATTTTGTCTCATTTTTTTTTATTAATTTATATATATTATTAAAAAAAAATATAGAGAGACCAAACATGGAACGTTTTTGCCACTTCAGGCCTGCAATAAGCAGGATAATAGTCTTACGCCAAGAATGAAATTCATCTACTACATCAAGGCATTCAAGACTACGGCAGAATCCAAACCGAAAGCCTTTTTTGGACTTTCGGTTTGGATTCTGTCTATGATTATTTTTTAAGTGAAATCATCAACGAGATTCTGAAGAAGGCTTAGGAAAGTGTCCCTTCCCGTCGTAAGTGTTTTGATTGTTTTTAAGCTG
The DNA here is from genome assembly GCF_054136105.1 of Typopeltis vanoorti. Lineage (NCBI taxonomy): Eukaryota > Metazoa > Arthropoda > Arachnida > Uropygi > Thelyphonidae > Typopeltis > Typopeltis vanoorti. Next base: position 15,620,566 of record NC_143563.1, read on the forward strand.
TTTTAAGTTGGGAAAGTTTTGTAGATAATATCAAGAGAGGATGTACTACAATAATCGCTGCTATTTTATTTTTATTTATTTAATTTTTATTTATTTTTGGATGAGGAAATTCAAGGCAGATTCGGTGGATATCAATATTAAACAGCTAAATTAAATGCCCTCGGAAGTTATTTCTTCTTGGAAAGAAATGCGAGGCCCAATGAGAATTATTTTGAAGATGATCGTGTTATCCTAAATAAACGAATCCCCCCCCCCCAAAAAAAAAGTTAACTTCGAAATTTGTGGGAGACCTTCGTATCGATATGTAAATTAGGCGTGTTTCATACGAAATATGCGAATAATGCGGTTCCATACGAAAGATGTGATCATGGACAAATCCACTTCTGTTGTTGGTTTTTCTCCAAGTGCAACAGTTCTTGTATTGATATCTTCCAAGAAAAAGATGCTGTGTTATGTTTGGAAACCACTGTCTCCTAAAAGGCAAGATTTCAACTAAAATGATAATCATTTGTGCTTCAGTGTTGCTGACAATGAGGTTGTTTTAACAGTGATGGATTACAGTGAACACGTGCACACACACACACACACAAGAAATGCTCCTAGAATTTGAATGATTTTTGATGCTGTTTTAAATGGTAAAATCTTCTCTTGAGTAAATACGATGATTTTCCAATATGTCGTGTGGACAGCCAATTTCGACTATCACTTGCTCCTTCCTTTCCTCAATCCCCTTTATACTGCTGGCCTGAAGGGGCGAGATAAGCGAGCAGTTAGGTCTGGGATGCTAATCTTTGTGGTACTTCGCCGCGCTGGTTGCTTCATTGAGTGGATGCGTACGGGAAGTTATACCTGGCAGCCAATGCCTTCTCTTTGCGGATGAAGTATCTCTGGAGCGGAGTGACTAGCAGCAGCAGGGGGTGCAGGAAGGCGACAGCCAAGCAAGCTGAGTTGAAGATATTCACCTAGAAGATAAACAATATAAAGATTGTTACTCTGCGTTTGCATGGAATAATAGATCCGCTCCCTAACATAACGAAAATGAGGTATATTATAAGAACTAACGAAATCACTTCAGGATAAGGGAAAACCTGTGTAGCTCAGTGGAAGCTGTGTACCAACCAAGGATTCCTTCAGGAATACAGGTGAATAATTACATACCAGTTCTGGGCATCAACATCGGAAGCTCAGAATCACACGAAGAACAGTGGAAAGAACTCCATGACGGCATAAAGAAGAAAATTAATGCAATGCGCCCTAGACAGCTGTCCGTCAGAGGAAGAGCCCGGGTTTGCAACATTTACCTAACATCTCGCCTGTGGTACAAGATACACAACACCCCGTATCACGGAAGGTGGGCCGAAAAAATACACAGGCTATGCGCTACATACATCTGGGGCTCTCAGTATGAACCCATGCGCAGATCAACACTCTTCCATGAAGTTGAAGCTGGAGGTTTAGCATTGCTAAACATCCATCTGAAAACTCTCATCAGCAGGGCAATAACAGCAGCCCGAGCACACACAAAAACCTATCATGCCTATGCGGCAACATTCTTACAAAAGTGTTTGCCGCATAGGTTTATAAGCTCACTTCCAGATATAAAAAAACCAAGCCCGAGAATGTTCAAAGAAATAGCCGAAGGGTACACATATATAATGAAACACTCAGATACCGAAACCTTACTGACAATTAAACCAAGAAAACTATATAAAACATTAATTCAAGTGACATTCCCACCTCCCCAACACAGGGAAATAAGAAAAGGAGAAATTAGGCTAAGTCCAGTGCTTAGCAAAGTTTTCCGACTTCCAATATCACCAAAATACAAAACATTCTTCTATAAAGTACACCATGCCTGTCTCCCCACAAAAATGTGGTGTGTAGCAAAAAAAATCCCACTACAAGGCCCAGCGAAGTGTCATTTCTGTCCCGACCCAGAAACAATATATCATATTATGATGTTCTGTAGCAAAACGTCCACAGTATGGAACACCATACAGAAATTCCTACATAAGACACAACCATTCTCTGAAAACACATTATTTTGGTTGGAAGACCAAAAAATGAAAAAAACAGAACTAATAATCATAATAATAACAATGTATGCAATATGGTCCCACAGATGTGACAAAATACACGGAAGAGACACCAGACCAGACATACTAGCAAAAATGACCAATTATTTAAAGGAAATTATCATAAACACTACACAAACCAAAAGCATAACAACACAGCAATGGAGGAAACTCGGCCTAATTGAAGAAGGAGAAGAAGAAGGAAAAATAAAACTTATACCGATAATGGAACCCCCATAGTTAGTGGTAGACAATAATGATAACCCACTATCTGAACAAAAAGCATAATCCCAGACAAAGGTGCTGTTAACGTAGGCTCATTCGCCACAACGAGAGGAATAATGACAACAAGATATCAAATCTAATAAAAAAAAAATATAAAAAAAATAAAATAAATTAAAAAAAAGTATATATGTATATAAAATAATTAAAATAAATAAATAAGTAAAAGTTTAAAAAAAATAATAAAAAAGTAAATAGCAAATTACTCCTTAAGATAAGTCAGTACTACTCTAGTAATAAATATGTAGATTAAGATATACTACCAGACATATGTATATGTTCTTGTATATACAGGCACAAGGACGGTAGAAATGTCAATTGTAAGAAATGCAGATAACATAAGTTCATAACATGATAATAACCCAAAATGTTAATAAGATATATTATCCATTTATAGACCTGTAACTAATTCTGCAATTCAGAAAACTTTGTATATAAGAAACTACAGATTTACCTCTTAAGTTAAGCAAACAATATAATGTTAAAGCAAGATGGAATTCTTTTTGTAAAAATAAGAGTGCCTACAAAAAAATAAAATCTGCATGAGATATAGAGATACTACCAAAATATATGCATATATAAATGTAAATAAAAACATAAGCAATGTATGTATTTTAAGAATAAGATGTGCATTTAAATTAAGTTAATAAAATAGTCTTCCAAAATATGTGAACAAAGATATAAAATGAAGATATATGTAAAACGAATTGTACATATGGAAAATGTCAATGCTCACACACATATACATATACATACATATATATGTTAGCATTGACATTTTCCATATGTACAATTCCATATGTATATGTATGTATATATGTATATGTATGTATGTGTGTATGTATGTATATACATATATATACGAGAATAGACTGATCTGATAATGGAACTTATAGACTGAAATCACTATGTAACATATACCAACAAAAATAACAGCTCAAGCAATTCAATGGGACAATAAGGAAAATAGAAATTGAGCATGTGACATGTTGTATCTTATTTAAACAGTGATTGTAAAACAGGTGTCATAAGTATATTGTAACGAGTAAATGAAAATGCCTAATAGAATTAGCAGCCTATGTACAAATTGTAAATAGCTGTATATATATTTATTTTTAAATGCACACAGCTGCTGTTGTTGATACAAATAACCTCAGTAGAAGTAGCCTCAAGAAATGTAAATCAAAATGTCAATTAGAATAAGCATTCTATGTACAAATGTATATATTGTAAATAGTTGTATATATATTTATTTTGATTGTACATAGATGCTTTAGTGTTAATAAAAATATACTCAGTGGAAGTGGTGTTTGCACTCCTCAGCGCTAAACCGCTCGAAGATAGACTTCGGGTTCAAGTCTAGTCGCCGACTAGAGGAACTTTTTCTAAGCCTTCTTGATTCAATAGAAGGTGTATATTAAAAATGAGTCAATGAACAGTTCTGAACAATATTTCTTTCCATAAACGTGGTTCGTCAGATCTGTTCAATTGCGGACGTGTGCTATTCATAGCTTTCCATATACGGTTTTTCTCTAATGAATTGACTCTATTGTAGAACATCAACAACAACAACACACACATACATATCGCGCGCGCTTGTGTGTTTAGATGATAGCATATTCCCTAAGCCTAGATTGTCCCGGTTCATGGTATTTGATGTTTTGCTTATGTTCCTCGAAAAAAGAATTGCCATAATCTTGCAAATGAGCCAAATTAAAATAAACTACTGGTGAAAAGGATCTCGTAAACAGTAGACGAATAATGTGCTAATCAAAAGCCAAACATCAAAAAAACTTTCAAATAACATGGAAAGTGATGTTGATCACTTCCTGCCGCTATGGTTTATCTTTCTTTGGCTAACGTGAATTCAGCCGCTGTTCGTTTTCCCTTATACAAAGCTAGCATAAGGAAACTCGTGAAAATTATTACAGCGTCCTAATCTGACAGTCGATGGAATACGTTTATCAAAGGTAGTATAAGTGATCAGTTGATCACGTAACACAACACTCATTCGTGTTACTTATTTATTTTTTATTTCGATATTTGATGTACTGAATCATGCCAGAACTTTAGTTATAATTAGACCTCAATGTTCTACTTCATGATTTCATATCTGCCGTGGTATACCTGTGATATTATTCCATCTTTGAAATCAGTCGAATTGAATATGCTCACAAAAAAAAAAAAAAAAAATCTTCTAACTCCTTTAATTCTCCAAAGGAATAGGCTGAACTCTATTAATCCTGTTTCACTTTAGGAAATCTGTTAGCAGTCAGTCTCCAAATGTTACCGAAGATGACTTCAGAGCGAGAGCAGACATTCGCCATTATCTTGTATTTGTAGACCATCATGATTGGTAATTATCGTTTAATATAGCGCGAGTTCTACGGTTTATTGTACTAAGTTAGTTTCCGGAAGAGGGAACCCTATTTGTTTGTCCCATAAATCAAGTAAGAGACGAAATGAAAAAAGTCCAGAAAAAGTTCCTCTGGTCATCAACTAAAATCGAGCCTTTAACGGCCTTTCTCTTGGTGGTTTACCACTATGGCTCTACTAGAAAGTCGAAACAGCGATTGAAAAAATCTGGATTTTGAGAGGCTATTTTGAATGCAAGGAAAATATTAGTTCAGTGACATACTGAGCGATTATTGCTTTAATGACACAAGCTCAAACTCTAACACCACAACTCAAGTGGGACGGGGAAAAAATAATAATAAGGGAGTGTTGGCTTCCCATTTCTGTCTGAACCGAGTGGTCTGCGAATCTAACATTTCCCAGAACTCGATACACCTTACGTTTCGTATTTCCCTGTACTGTGGTTGATTTTATAGTTTGCATGGTTTATGCGCACATAAAATTATCAGTCAACTGCTGTATTCAGCCTGAAATTTGATTTCAGCTATAGCGATAATAAGAATAAAAATAAAACTTCCCAGTTAGTGACTCACCTGTAAATTGCGTAATCCCTTTGAGGAGGAGGATGTGAATGAATAAAAGAATTAGTAAAAAATAAATAAATTATTTTACTTATAATTCAACTTTTTATTTTAAAGTTGGAAAAAAGTTAAATAGTGGAAAATATTCTTTGAAATTCGATAAACATAAAGCCAGGGGCGCGCCGGCAATATGTGCAATGTGTGCGACGCACACTGGCGCCAGGATAGTAAAGGCGCCAAAGATTTCAGGCGAGGAGGAAATACTTTAAAAATTATTCATTAATTATATCAAAATAAATTACAATTTTGTTTAAATTTTAATTATATTTTATAGATTTATCTTAAACAAATTATTTATAATCACTTATTTGTTATTATTCCTTAAGATCTTATTTTATTCTGATCCTAGTTCTAACAAGTAGTTTAGCCTAAACAAATAAAAACTTGAACTTCCGTGAGTTCACTGTATACAGGATGACGCGCGTTTGAATTTGTTTCTTGTTCACACTCACATTTGCTCAAAGCATATATAAGAAAATCTGCTGCAGTTTTTAACTTTATTCTATATTCTGCTGCTATCAGCAGAATATAGGCAACATCTTGCAATGGACCTGAATCGTCATGAGAAAAATTTAAATCATTTGAACAATTACAAAAAATGGACAGAATTAATTACATCCTTAAAAAAATAAAACTTGTGTTGATCATTTGCAACAAACAGTTTTAGATAATGAAAGGAAACGTTGGCAGGAAGTTATAAAAAGAATAATTTTTGTAGTACAGCTTTTAGGCAAACAAAATCTAGCTCTTCGTGGTAAAAGTAATCAACTTCACTATCGCAACAATGCCAATTTTTTAAAATGCACTGAGATGTTAGCAAAGTTTGATCCTTTTATATCGGAACACACGCGACGTGTAGCTAATGATCTTGACTTTATTGGAGGAAGAGGTAGAGGGGCGCCAACTAAAGTTTTGCACATAGGCGCTGGACACTACTGGCGCGCCCCTGCATAAGGCAGTTCCGTTCTCACAACATTCCATTTATTACATGACGCCGACGCAATTAGTGTTACGTACGATGAAAGGTTTAGTTTTAAATGCAGATCTTTGCCGCAGTTCTCAGGAGGGATATAAAAATCTGAAAATACCGTTAACTAATTTACAGCATTTTAACCAATTGAATGAAAAAAAAAAAAAAAAAAGTGCTTACACTCAAAACATCCTTTTCCGACCGAGCTTCCCACAGAAAAAGAGGAAACTGAAGAAGGGTAAAGACAGCCGATGCAGTACTCATGATCCCAAGTAATCGATTAAAATGGTCCGCAGGAAACCTGAAAAAATCAAATGATTGGATTAATTTTAATCGGAAGAAAACGAAGAACAAGTTTTGCAAATTTTATATCAAGGAAAAGTTGAAATTCGAGTTATGTGTATTTGTTCTATTACAAACAATATATGTCGATTTCATTTGCAATTTGATGTACGGAAAGCATTCGTTAGCACAGTAGACAATTTCAAAATCTGCTTTTTTTTAAAAATGTGAATCCCACTCACAAAAGGTTGAAAACCGATTGTACATTAGGACTGTTGGATACCAAGTGCTAGATAATTTGGAAATTCTACAAGCCACCTGGCCTTCAGTAAGTAGGGTGTGCCATAGTAGTGGTGGTCTAATAATGGGCGAGAAAATTTATCTTTCCTAAAGATATGAAGAAGTAATCCTGTGTAATAACGTTAGACACATCTAAGACAGATCTTAGACATTTTGGTATGAAGGCGTCATACACCAAAGTATCTGGGGGAGGGGGGAACTCTTGAATTGATGTAAATGCATATAGTTTTATATGGTTTTTACTATTTCAAAATGTTGGCGTTTCCTAAGCTTCATTCACATCCCTGGGGGAGAGTATGTGTTCATAGGTTGGGAATTTCCGATTTAGACGATCTTACATGTTACTTTATGAGATTTAGTTGGATGAAGATCGTGATGGACTCGTCAGTCCATCAGTAGCACTGTTTTCTGCCAAGTACACAGACTTTCAATCGGATTTATGAGAGGGAACATTGTCCTTTTGATAAGCTTAAAGCTATAGAAACTGCACGACCAAAAGTAAGGCTGCGTTATTTACAAAAGGAGATGGCCGTAAAAGCATAGTGCCATTACCATACCATGAAAAACGGGACTAGCTAATAAGACACTTCTATTACGATTCTTGTTCGTTTGGACATTGCGGTCCTTTTGAAAACCATCGTTATACTACATACACCGTATGCTCCTAGTAATTCTGCATAAATACACTGTGTACCAAATTTCGATGTATAGAAGGTCATCTTTAAATGCCACGTTTTTTTTTTTTTTTTTTTTTTTGAGGAAGGAAGTTTTGTACCCTCCCTCCTCCTGGCAAAACTCGTAGGTGCGATTAACCAAAATTCGACTAAGGAATGGAAACTAGATACTTCTCTACGTTTGATTTATTCTTACTTTTAAAGTAGCGTTAAAAATAAAATAAAATTATGTTTGTATTCAACAGTTATTGTAATCTCTGTTTAAAGCATTTAGAAAATTCAATTTTTTATAAAATGCTTCGACTGTCACATAACTTCATTCAAGATATAAATAAAATTTCTCCTGTTCACATAGTGTCATGTAGTTCTAATCCCCCCCCCTCCCCAACAACAGCGTGGTATCATTTAATGATGACCCGTAACATTTTTAACATCACAATACTTCTGTCGCTGAATTTGTTTGCATTTATTAAATGTCCACTCATTAACTGTTCTCACCTAATCCTCAAATAGGCTGTTCCGATAGCTATGAAGAATGACCTCAACAGTGTAACAAACACAATGGACACATACACCGCAATCTCGTTATCAAAAAACTTGCAGGCCTGTGCAACGGCTTCCGTAGCTGTGGTAAATATCATGGGCCAAAATGCTGATCGCAGTGCCCTCAGTCGGCGGGTTTCAGCATCCGGTTCTATAAAACAAAATAAAAATATATGTAATATATAATCTGTTACTATAATTTTAAATAAAGTTGTTAAAGTAAAAATTGCAATACGACGTAAATAAGTTATAAATTTTGTCTGCATTTTTCGTGTGTTGTGCAAATAAGTCATTTAATTTTTAAAATGTCTCGTGTAAACAGCAGTGACGCAAAACAACAACTAGAAGCCAAATGTCTGTTTATTGCAAACGAGACTGCGCAACACATATATGCGTTGTCATGGTAACCAACCAGGAAAAAACTTAAATTCAACTAAGAATGTATGCAATTGACAAAAATCCAGTTTGGCAACAGCGACAACTACTAAACGCGTGCGAGATTCCTATTAAATGTCACTTTCCGCATCGGTTCCTTTTTAATCTTCGTGTTTTTTTTTTTTAATTTGTAGTTTTTTGGAACGAGATTACACTTGAAGTAGTTTTTCATGATTTTTGTTTCTCCGTTTACTAAAAACAGTAAATACGAAGCGAAATAATATTCCTAACATGTCTACAATGGAATAATTAAATGATCAACACATACAAGTATGCAAAAACTAGTTTTTCCAATGTGGTAATTCGATTAGGAACACTGGTGGGCGTGAAAAAAAGATCTCAAATAAAACAAATATATTTTTTCTCCTTTAGATGTAATAAGAAACGAAAGTAAGATTAAAAATAAATACTTTAAAACAAGGAGAAATGATACAACGAAGAGAATCAATGACCTGAATGGTTGAGTGATTTTAAAGTAAGGTAAAATTAACTAAATAGCGCCCCCTTCGTTTCTCGCAAATAATAATAATATCAGATACTCACAAATGACTTAGTTAACAAACATACTTATTTATATCTTTAAAATAGGAGAAAAAAATAATAATTAACATAATGGTACCTTTGGCTGCTGCATTAATACTTTTGTCCATTACAACTCCCCCTAGTGGTGCCAGTATGAGTCCGGTGAATTGAAAGAGGCCATAGATTTTCGTAAACTTAGCGGCTATAATGAGATCATTATATTTCAATTAAAATTGTCAAAAAAAAAATAAATAAATAAAAAATTTAAAAAAAATGATGAAATGTAGAATTGCACTCTCTTTAAATCAAATTAATTGTTACAATAATAGCAATAAAAATTCGTGCTAACAGTTCAATTTTATTTATAGAATGGTGAGTTGAAATTTACTGAAAAACTCGGATTCTGGAAGTTAGTTTACATTAGGAAAAGGGGGTTATCAGTAGCGATTTAAACATTTAAAAGTCATCATTGTAATTGCCAATAAGAATTAAGTACCTGCTCTGATGTCACTAACGATCCGTTCCAACCATAAATGTAGGGTGCCCACGTAGATTATGGTGTAAAGGCACAACCAGCAAAACCAGTATTGATGCATCAGGAATGAAAACGAAAAAAGGGTGTATTTTAAGGGGATGCGGTTTTTTTCAGATGGAGACTTCTCGGCTGCATTCTCAGCATGGGCAGACGACACTAAAAAAAAACATATATTCGAGTTTAATATATGCAAATCAATTTTGACAGCTTGCGATACCAATTTTTTAATGTTTAGACAATAGTAATGAAAAATTATAGATTGCGTCATAAAATCTAACTAAATAAAGAAAATAAATGTTTTTTGCTTAGTAAAACTTTCTGTTAATAGGAAATATTATATTAAAGGACATAAATATTTCTTTTTATCTGTGTATCTTCATTCCACCATCCAGTCAACAAAACTTTTTTTGAACTAGTGTAAATGCATCGATAGTTCAACGATGTCATGTGTTGACAAAAGTACAGAAAGATAACTTTAATTTTGACTGGGTGTTTTCATAGATTTTGTTTATGATTATACACCCTATGTCCAAAAAGAAACCGAACTTTTCGAAAATAGAAGAAACTAGTGGCGCATTTGCTGTATTTTTTTTGTTGTCGAAAGTGGCAATCTTCATTAGTGTTGTGTCAACTGTTTATGACATTTGTTTCATTAGAAACGAGTTATAGTCAGAGAGCTGCGATTGACTTTTGTGTTAAACTTGGTAAAAGCTTTACCGAAACGCATCAAATGCTTCAAAAAGCATACGGTGATGAATGCTCATCCCGTACTCAAGTTTATGAGTGGTTTAACTTTATGAGTGGTTTATGAGTGATTTCAAAATGGTCGTGAGACGCTTAAGGATGACGAAAAGCCGGGCCGTCCAAAAACTGCACTGAGCGAAGTTAACATCCAAAAAGTGCGTGATTTCATCAAAGAAAACCCGAAATCGTCCGTGAGATTGATTGAAGATGAATTGGAGAGTCCAAAATCAACTGTGCACAACATTTTGACGGAGAGTTTGGGCCTTCGTAAATTGATTTCGCGATTTATTCCACACAAGTTGACCGATGACCAAAAAATTTATCGAATTGAACACTGCACGAACCTCATTAAAATCGCTCGTAAGGACTCAAACTTCCTTGAAACGATCGTTACAGGTGACGAAACGTGGTGTTTTGAGTATGAGCCCGAAACAAAGCGCCAGAGTGCTGAGTGGAGACCACCAGAAGAGGGGCATCCGAAAAAAAGTCGCTTGGAGAAGTGAAAAGTAAAGACAATTCTGATTTGTTTCTACGATTCCAATGGCATTATCCACAAAGAATTCGTTCTGCCTGGCCAAACGATCAATGGTGAGTTTTATCTCAAAGTTTTGAAGCGACTAATAGCGAGAATTCGTCGCGTACGACATGAATACCGTGACGACCGACCGTTCGTCAAAACACACTGTCACTCTTTGCACTATAACTCGGCTTCTAATGAAACAAATGTCATAAACAGTTGGCACAACACTAATGAAGGTTGTCGCTTTCGACAACAAAAAGATGCAGGTGGCACCACTAGTTTCTTCTATTTTCGAAAAGTTCAGTTTCTTTTTGGACAGAGAGTGTATAGAAGTAATTAAGATCATTAATTGGAAACTGGCAGCTAACTTCTGCGGCTAACTCATGTTTAGATAATAATCATAATAATAAGCCTGATAAAGGTTATTCGCGTTCTAAACGGGATTCGAACCCCGGTCTTAACAATCAAAGTGCTTCGTCAACAGACTGAGATCCCCCCCCCGCCCCTGACTTAGACAGACAATCTCATCTTTAACTGAGAAGCTATTATAAATGCCATACGTTTTCTGGTACGATTGAAACCAAAGCTATTCGAGTCCAATGGCATGCATTGTTCTCAAAATCACAAACAGTTGTAACCAAGACAAGTTCTGTCTGCTCTATCTATGACCTAGATGGAAAGGACTGGTGGTGGCTCAGGAATATAAACAGAAATACACAGTAAACATTTCAGTAGACGAAATACAGTGGGAGATGGATGTTGAATTATAAGTTTGAATTCGAAGACGCCGTATTGAATATAAGATGAAGGGGAAATAGCCTAACATTGTGGAGTGGATACTTTGCCGACTGAATATTATAGAAAAAAGATTCAGAGAGGTCAGACGCGTAATCAATCAAAATATCTTTGCTGTTGCAGCATAGTTACTCAAGGTGCTTGAGGGGATTAGAGAACAGAAGGTCAGTAACGTGTACTAAGCAGGACGTTGCACTAGAAGACTTCAGGGACGGGTTGCAGCGTAACAAGCCTTGATCGCGAACATCAACAATCAGAGATTGTTGTAATGAGTTCAGTTCTGTGGTAAATGAACTCTGCTGAGTAGAAAAGCATTCTTTGCAGAGTCTTTCAAATTTTCGTCCAGTAGAAATCTGAATCGTATGACATCCCACTAAACGCGTTCAATTATGAAATATGGTAGTAGATGCGTTATTATGAGATCATAGTAACTGATGTCATCATCGCAGATTATGCTAATCTTGTAGCTGTATAAAGCAGGTCACATTTTCAACATAATAATGTACCCACTCCCTCAATCCACAAGATGACTTGTATCGAAGATAACAACCTGAATGCGACAGGTGCACATTTAAGTGAAGGCACACGGTGACGATTTAGTGGTTCAGAACATGTCCGAAAGAATTCTCGTGAATCGAAGGTAAGGGATCACGACAGTGCTGAATTTATTATTGAAAAGGGGAGGATTCAATGACTTATCGAGGCAGGGTACTCCACTCAATGCTACTCACCGTCTACGCTACTTAATCCTCTATCTACACACAACGCCATCTACTGTCCACTAATAGTATTTCTTGTGTAAATTGTGTGTATTCTTTGGCCGATTTTCCGATGTACAGAATGAAAACGTCCGAGTTTCCGGAGAGATGAATCCTGATACCTACGTATGAGATTGGCTGTCCCAACTTTAGTTGAAAAATCTTATATAAAGAGACATCTTGTCAAGATGAGAATAGAACTCAGGCCATTTCCAATCAAAGGGCGCAATGTATCGTTGTTCTTTAAATTGCTCTATCGAGGCGTTAATTGCAATTGCAATTTTCCCTTGTTCTACATAACAATGAAAGTCCCATGGTGGAAGGACCATTAAGTGATTTGTGAGCAGAGAGAATTGCGAAACTATTAAATTCTTGAGTTTCACTCTCACACTTTTCTTCTAAACTAAAAGGAAAGAACTGCGATAGAGAGAAAGGCATTCCCGACATATCTTACGAGCTAGAAAAATCTTCGGGATTTTTCTAGCTCGTAAGATCCCTTACAGATAATAAGCACAGCTCTGCAGAGGAATTGTCCCACCACTACTACCCTGCTCTTGGAACAAAGTTATCCAGTTGGCAATCCTTTTCGTTAATTCAAGTACAATTTTTTTTTGTTTTTTTTTGCTCTGAAGTACTTAGCTTTAGTAGTTACGCAGTGAACACTTAAATCAAGTATTCTGTAGAGCATCGTTAGCTGCTCTTAGGTCCCAAATTCTTCTTATCATCGGAGAGATTTGTACTTTGCATAGTTCACTCACTTCAAACCCCGAATGTACTAGTTTCTTATACTGCTTAAGATGCTCTGAAAAAAGCCACTGCTCGGGATGGCAAGGAATGTTCTTCCATAGAATACCTCCGATCTGACCAGCATCCCTTGGTCCTTCACGTATTGCATCAGAACGAATATCTTCTAAAAATGCTAATTCAAAAGAGGTTACTTGGATGAATTCTTTTCAAATGTTGAGAATATAAACGCAGTTCTGAAATTTCAGTAATATAATAATGGAATCAGAAACAGTACACTTAATTAAAACCCTAAGAAAAGATTTGATTCTTAACTGTAATCAATTAATATCCACTTAACAGGTATACATACTGATTTTCGTGCCTTTGGAGAAGTCTAAATTGTCTCCTTTTCTGTTACTGCACGGAGAAGCTGAAAGAGGAAAAAAAAATCAATAAAGTTAGTTTTTCAATTGTGGAAAGGTCAGCAGCATGCTGGTTAATATAATAACGATTAAACTACTTCTAAAAGTTGCTTACATGGAATGTTAGAAAATTTTCCCCATATCACAGGAGAAATGATGGCGATCTCACCAGCCTGCTTGAAAAAGGTTGTCTTTTTGTCTTTCTCCTGATGTTCGGTGATCCTGTGTGCAGGAAGAATGAAAAGGGTGACGGGAAACATGAACGCACTCATGGCGATAAGGACGAAACAAGCCCATTCCCATGGAAGACCAGCATCAAAAGCGTACTGTAGAAAAAAACATTTATTATCATTCTCACAATTGAAACCCAGTGAAAACAAGATATTCAAACATCAATTGGGCTGGAATGCAGTGTAATTGAAATTCTACCCAAGTCTCTAAGAATATTCTGTCGGGTGGCTCCTTAAAATATAAATTGTTTCAAGTAATGCCAAACCAAAGGATTCTTAGAAGGGAAGTGGTATGGAAATCTCGATGGTTCAATATGAAGACGATTAATCACAAATTTAGGGATTCGAGACAGTAGAACACTACGTAAAGTCAAGTCTACAATAACGTATCTACAAATAAACCAAGCATTAACCATTGCGATGGATAATAGCGATCAATTGCCAAGACTACTTTCGATGAAAAACATGTCATCGTTCAGTAGGTGAGATGTCCATTAGACAAATCGCACCTCGCCCTTCTCTGATCACACGAGCGAGTGTAGTTGTGATGCATGTCTGAGAACGTCTTATGACCGAGTACCTTATTCCAACAGTGAGTTTTAGTGGTGAAAATGTAAAGGTGTGTGCTGCTGTTTCTCCTGATTTTCACGAGGCGCTCTGGATGTAGTGTCTAAAAAAGAATGAATGCCAGTAATGCTCCATTGCATTATCGTGTTGAATTGCATCTACTACAGAAAGTGCTTTACTTTTCATGAAAATGGCGTGGAAAAACTTGATTGGCCAACGCCAAATCCTGATCTGAATCCAGCAAAATATCTCTGAAACGAAGAACAATGTGGGATGCGGGTGCGCCCAAGAACTGTACCTTGAGCACTTAAGGTCATGCTGAAGAAAGGAGGGTCAAGGGGCTGACCTATATTAGCATAGAGTTGTGACGAGGTGCACCCCAGACACCCACAATAAGCCCTTGATCGAACTCCATGAGATTCTTTGTTTTTCTCATTGTGATCAACACTATTGACGATTACTGACCAGCAGCAGGTTTAAATAGTTGTCTGGAAGTCCTTCCTTCCGTGTGATGATACCATGAATTCCCTTTTATGGGAACGTATGGCACCATCTGAGTACCCCCAAATTTTATCCGGGCTCCGGAACCGGTTGGCTGGGTCAGTATTCCTGACTGTAATCCGTGTGTGTTTTGCCTGCTTGTGGGATGAAAAACCCCAGATAAACTGGCGAAAAAAAAACCTGCTGTCCACGTCCGGCTAACTTGGCTATGGCAGATCCTTGAACTTCTCACGTCGTTGACGGGAATAGAACCTAGGACACTCCTTCCCCAGGTATATGGTTGCTAAGCGCAAAGCCACTAGGCTAACCACGCGGATGTCTAGAAGTGATTTACGTACATCTGCATCAAGGTTTTTAATTCAATGTCTCGGATTCTGTTTTAGAAGTTTTTTAATGTTTGTCGTGTTAGTAGAGTTCCTTGTAACCAGCAGTACTGGAGTAAACACTACTTGTTGCTGCTAAATACTATTTTGGTTGTTTACTGTAATTAATATAGGACGGGTTGGGTACTTATCAAACATCCTTTGTATGTAGGAGATTCTACTTCCTGTTTTTAATTTCTATAATTCTCAGTTATGTAAATGTATCTTCGCCTCTGTAGCGCAGTTGGGAGGACAGTGTGCTGTACAACGCACAACCCATCCCAACAGCTCACGTTTTATCACATTGGATTCATTTTGAAACATGGAGGGATGTCCATGTTTCAAAATGAATGACATCATCGGCAAGATTTTCATAGCCATCTTTAAGACGCTTAAACCACAAGAAAACCATTTGAATGCCCCCCCCCCTGCATCTTTTTCATTTTGTAACAATCCGTCTAACCAACTTTTACATTCACAATTATCAGATTACTGCAAGTGTAATCAGGGGCTGCTCTTGCATGGGCACTGCGGAACTGCAGCACCCCCAATTTTTCTCGATATATAAATATATTTATTAATTTATTTATATTTGCTTGTAATTTTTAATTTTATCATCAACAATCCTATACAATTCTCTTATTTTGTATAAAAAATAATAAAAATCTATCTTGTAGGACTTAGGAGGGCGTAGGACGCTAGCAGCACTGGGTTTACCACAGTGTCATATTGCTACGCGCGCAAGCATATGCACCTCATAGTGAGATGCGAGCCATTAGCGTAATGCGGCACTGTCCGTCGCACAGTTCCACTGTTGTTTATATGCAGTTTGCGCCAGTAGTAGAGTGTTCGTATTGCTTATCGTGTTTACTCCGTCTCTTTAAATATTTGGACATTACAATTAAAGAATTTAATTGAAATGTCCAAAAAGTGTAAATCCATTCCTTTAATTACAATTAAAGGAATGGATTTTATTTTTAAGTAATTTTGAATTATGGCAAACAATTTTTCATATTTAATTTTTTTTTTAATTTTTACCATAATATTGATATTTTATCCAAACACGTATACACTGTACTTGCAGTGTGTATGTATATTTCGAAAGTTGCAGCAACCCCACGATTTCAAGCCACGAGAGCCGCCACTGAGTGTAATCAAAGCTGAAGATGACGTCTGATGGTCGATTGATTTGTTAACCAAATATTCGATATGTAATATTCATTGTAGCAGAAAGAATAGCACATTATTAGTTGATTAATAATGTTTATCGAAAAAAACAACAGCATGAATTTTCAGCATCCCTTTAAATTAACCTAAATACAATAGGAAGAAATAATCAACATATTTAAATCAGTGATTTCCCTTGATTGGAAATCTTTTTCAAACTTATCTTTCAGGAGTTATAATTTCTGCGCATCTGCGGAACCGACTTTTTGATCGTTCTTCTTGAATTTTTTCAAGGCCATTTTCTTATTACAAAATGGACGAGTGAACGCGTCCATTTGAGCGTCTATTGTAAAATTGAAATGTTGCAGCACAAAACCCAAATGAAATTCAAACAAGTAGTTTCGTAATTATGATTTCATAGATGAAATCTTTGATCTATGAAATCTATGATCTATGAAATCGAGAAGATGATCTTTGATCATCTTCTCGAAAATGTCGCGTCCACAAGATGGACGCGACATTTTCGAGAAGGTTGTGCAAGCAAGCACTTTGGATAAGCCAAGTTAGCAAGACCACAATCCGGCTCATACCACGGAAGATGTGGCAGCCACGGATTTGGAGAAACGCCGAAGAATACATGTTGAAACTCGTATGACCAAACTATTGTATAATCGTCCAGGACTTTCGAAAAAAAAAAAAAAATCTTACTTACTCTAAACGTTTCGGCAGTTTTATTACTATTTTTGATGAAAGTAAAGAAAAAAGTATGAATGTTATCTGATTAATGAAATCAATACAAAAAAATTCTTAATCAGTTTCTCCTCTTCAATATCTTCGTGCGTGAAAAAAATATTTCATTAATTCTGTACTAACCTTTATAAATACAAATACAGATGCTGAAGCACTGAAAGCCCCGCTGTACAGGGTGATGACGGTTGAGCGTTGTTTGGGGAACAAGTTGGCTATCTGAAAGGAGGAAAAAGAAATACGATTATCTTTATTAACATTTCTTTATAAAGAATTTTTGTTTCATATTCCTAACGACATGAATCAACAACATACCTGCATGTTAGCCAATCGGAGAGGAACCCCAGCTAGACACATTAAAGAGAGCGCAGGGAACACTAGATTGGAAGTGTCTGGATAAAGAAACATAACATAAATATCATTCAAATTAGAATCCCAAAAAATCTTATTTGATTTATATTAATACCGCATTAATAATAGTAATATTAATTTCATCTATATGAAACTGGACCTACTTACCTCTTCCTGTGATGGACAACAATATAGTTCCTGAGGTTACCATCGCACTAGAAAAGAGCAAAAAGTTATCACAAATTCCAAACTCACCTAAAAGGTATTCTTTATATACATTTGTGGGAATTATTGAAGTCTTACTTTATAATCAAACGAACGACTCGCAGTCCCCATCGATCTAATAAGAATCCCCAGATGAATGCAGTGAATCCAATACAAAAACTGCCAACTGTAAAGGCAAGATTGAGGAGTTTATCTTGTCGGATGCATCCTCCAGTGGGTTTCATAGTGACCTGTAGGATTGAAAAGTAAATAAATAAACAAGGAATGATTTATTGACATTCAGGTTGGCAACAGCACTGATATTTACAAGGACAAGAAATTATTTTGAAAAATATATGGCAGAAACGTAACGTCTTATATTAAAATCGTTTAGTCATATAAAAATTATTTTTTTTAATTATTAAAATAATAAATGATTATAATGAATGCAAAGATACCAAGCAGAATTTTAGAATGCAAAATTCAAGCCACGCAAACCAAAAAAAAAAAAAAAACTATACAAATAAAAAAGTAAATAAATAAAAAAAATCGATTCGATTTTATTTATTTTGCTCTATTCCGAAGTTAAAGCTAAGACGTTAATTTGTTCTCGATTCAAGGTTCCCTAGGCAACAGAAATTTATTGTACTATACCGTAACACGTCACTAGAGAAAACAACAATATGACGTAAAACGTTTTTCTCCCTCTATCGTTAAATCAGTAAAGGTCTAGGAATTATTAAAAATAAATTACGTAAATATTAGTCAGTTAGCCATTACAATAATTTACTGACAGGTTTTCTGTGAAAATCATAAGTTGTTAACTTGCAAGGCATTCTAGCTAAATAATAATATTTATAATCCTATATTACGATATGATGTATGAACCTTTACGTGAACTTTGTATTTTGGAACTAGAATTCATATTGTTATTGTCTTTTGGTATAATTTTGATACGCTAAATTATATTGAAAATGATAATAGCAAACCTAAATGTTGCCTTTCGTCTTTAAATATTTTATTTATGAAATAACGCAATAAAATGCCTCTATTGTTCGTTACCCATTTAATTCGTAATGCGTATTGTAGCATTTATACAGTACAAGGTAATAAGAATTATAATTAAATTTTTAACGAATAATTAAATCGCTTCTATCATTCTCTAAGAACTTGGTTTATTTCGTTTTTGCAACATATCTAAGGCTAATTCCTCGGATTTAGTTGCTTTCCTCCGATGACTTGACAAGTCAATCGAAACCATTGAGAAGATTGTGGAATAGTCCAGCACGCACTGCTAATAGTGTGTTTATCGGACCAACCAGATCATGTTCGGTTCATTACAAAGTCTAAATTGAAAACATGTGGAAATACTTTCTTCATCAACGCATGGTGAATTGTTAGCTGACTTGATTACAGTGTACATTTTAGTGACTTGTTTTACTAACAACATATTTAAAGTTGTCTTATAGAATTCTCTGAAATGCTCAGAAAAAACAGTTCAAAAGTTTTTTTAGATTATTTTCATTTTTATTCTAAGCCATTTACCAGTAACTGATTACGTCATAATTGGTCTCACTCCTCGGAACAGACATGCGTCATAGAGTAGCCACCAGATTGGGCCTGACGATCGGCAATGACGTCAGCTAATTACACATTTCATCACCATATTTCTTTATTGTTTCGTCTCCTAGTATGATCGTCTGTGCTTGTCCGGTGATACAGAATTCGAGTTTACAAAACCAATAGTTAATTAATGCTAACGACATTTTTTTGAAGCACGCAACACTGGTCAGAGATTCGAATAGCTGCTCTTTTTTTTTTTTTTTCAGTAATTATCAGCTTTAATCACTGTAACGTAATTGGGTGTAGTTGCAACAATTAGAGAGGGCATTGAGAGAGTCATAGAAAGTGTCTCATCTGTTTTTCTGTTCAAACCGGCTTCGGAGACAAAGAGCAACTACGACACAATCACACACATACATTCTCGATCTTTTTCTATTACTTGATATATCAGTGGCCTTGACTTATATGTTCTCCAGTATGGTATTACAACATGTTCAGTCAGCTGTGCAAAAGACTTAAACGCAATTACAGTTTTAATTCTTTTAGAAAAACCGTGGTGACGAAGCTCCAATGTGTACATGATTAAAACACTGAAGGAGAGTGAGCTATTTTGGGTCTAGAGTGTACACATCATTTTCGATACACTCGTCATATCTTCTTGTGACAAACGGAAAACTATATGTCACTATAAGGAAATGTTATTATGAATTTATTATGCTCTTAGCATGATAACCAGAAGCGCACAGGATGTAATATGATCCATCAACTAAACTTGTTGGAAAACATGAAAATTCTTTATGCGCTGCTATGTGGTCAATGCTATTGTTCCAAGAACTCGTTGTGGGCATATTTATAGTGACTGGATGAAAACCTTGGCCTACATCGGGCTACTGATTATCATCTTCCAATTTTCTGTCCACTTTTCACCACCTTTTATCTCTAAGCAGTTTTCATTTAGTTTTGCTTTACTTGGAATTCAGTTATCTCACATTGTATAATTATTATTTCTGCTAGAGTTCACGTAACTGCTTATTTTCGCACGTACTGAACCTTGAGAAGTGGAATAATTTGATTTGTTGGGCGGAAAATATTGCTCCATTGGAATTTGTAGACTTGGTCACTCGTAACATGCCGAACAATCCTGTATGATGTAAAAAGGAATAGTCAAAATTAAATGTAGAGTGAAAGATATATTAAAGAAATGAGATACTATGAGGCAATATCCTTGTTGGGTATCTACTTGAGTGTGAGGGGGAGAGAAACCCCCTCAGGAGAGAGAGAGAGAGAGAGAGTCAATCCTAAGGATCTACAAGTTTTTCCGGGGAAGCGATATTCTCCCTTTCCCTAAATTTTGTAACAGAAATTTTATTCTTCTAATTTTTTATGTACATCCACCCACAAAAGGTTGTATACTATCGTACATTATTATTATTGACTGGGCTAAGAGTTCCTCAAATGCTGCTCTAGACGAAATACCGTACTTTATCAAGCCACTTAAACGCTAATAAGCAGGACAGTGTAAGAATGATGTATCCACACTGGTTACTTCTCTTGGAAAGGCACCTTATATAAAAGATAGAAGGTAAGTCCGTGGGCTCTCCCTGGCTAATTCTATAAGGACCATTTTGAAAAACATGCTCTTGGTATATTCAAACCTTCTATCTTATATATATATTGATGATGTTTTCTCTATTTGGTAATATGGCTCAGACACATTGGACCCTTTCCTCCTCCACCTCAGAAGTCAACACCCCTGAATCCAGTTCACTATTGAAAAATAATGCTTTTTTAGATACTCTAATCACCCGTCTGTCTAAGGCACCCTTTCTTTTGCGGTTTACAGAAAACCCATCAATACAAGTAGATACATACATCACCTTTCCCGTCATCATATATTAAAACCCATTTCAACAGAGCCTCTAACCTATTTCCACCTAAGCTTCCCTTACAGCAGAACTCGAATAACTTACAGAACTGACAGAAGACTTACAGTAGAACTCGCAGAACTTACAAAAGAATCCACTTAACATAAAAACTACAGTAATGGCCATCATTATTCCCTATATCAGGGGAATTTCAGAAAAAATAGCCAGAACTTTAAAGAAATATAATCTCTTGACTACTTTCAAACTTGATTTGAAGCTGGCTTCCCTTCTCCGCTCTCCTAAGGATCCACTTCCTTCTTCCTTGTTTTTGAAACTTATCATATTATGATCTGACTGGGAGATCTGCTAACATCTGCCTAGATGAACACAAAAAATACATCAGCCACCACAACTGTGGTTAATCAGGTATAGTTGACTATGACCTGGACACCTTGCACAGAATCAGGAAGAAAAAAATTATCATGCTCCATTATAGTAAATACAAACTTCAAAGACGTTTTTTTTTTAGAATCAGTGGCAGATTTGAAAAACTAGCCTAATCTTAATAAATGGTTGTATTAAACTTCCCTAAAATTTGCGAAATTTTAATTCTTAGGCGTCCCACCAAACATCTAAGGCTAGCCAACAGCATCCATAGAGGATGCCTCCTCACAAGACTCATATATTCAATTCCATTTCTTACACTTGTTGTTTCTTGTATGTTTTTGTGTGCATGGTTACAATTTTAACATTGTATTCCTGATTATGTCTCTGTCAGAGACGAAATATTGAAACTATTAAACCTTCTGCTTAATTATGTTGCTCTTTGTGCTGTAGTTATTCAATTGAAATGTATCATGACTCTCCTACTTATTACAGGGAGCGAATCACCGGTGATAAAAATCATTTATCACCTAATGACATTACCACCCATGCTAGCATACCTTTCTGTTACGACCCTGAATTCGTTCACATGACAGCTTCAGGAACATGATGCTTCCGTGAATCAAACGATGTGTCGTTGATCGCTGCATCTCTCCCCCCCCCCCCTCTCTCTCTCTGTGTGTGTGTGTGTGTGCGTGCGTGTGTGTGTGTGTGTGTGTGTGTGTGTGTGTGTGTGTGTGTGTGTGTGTGTGTGTGTGTGTGTGTGTGTGTGTGTGTGTGTGTGTGTGTGTGTGAGTCACTGCTGTGAATCATAAACTGTTTATAAGTATTATTTTATTTAATTGTTGTTAATAATGGCAGATACAATTCAAAGTAAGGGTACTGTGAAAGAAGACGCATAAACCTATTACATCGTATACTAAGATTAAAATTATTAAATTTAGTGAGGATGGTGTATCGAACTCGATAGGCCGCAGGCTCGCACTATACTATTTCAGATATATTATATACGTGTTAAGGTTTAGGGCCACGATATGGCTGCAATTTGCTGTAATCTCTCCCATGAAAGTTGATTTATTGAACGATTCAGTTTACTATCAGTGATGGATTCACTGATAGTAAACAAATTCAAAACTTTAGGGCTAAAAGAACTTTGCCTCTCCCAATTTGGGAATAAACGGCATTAGAGATTTTTTTAAATTATTTTTTAATCCATTATTTTTGTTTGCTACCAATACAAGAAGAAAACGTTACTTGGTTACCATAAAATTAGCCCTATGACAGTATGTAGAAAAAAAGGAGGGGATTGGCATTCAAATATTCTCGCCCGAAATTATATATTACTTAATCTTATGTAATATATACATAAATCGCTTCCATGAAAGGTTGTAAAATTATGATAGATTAGTATTAGTACCATGGATTGTTGCGAGGGTTATTTAATCTAGAAGCTCTGCTCCAGAGACCAAACATTTTTCCTGCCATTTTAGACCTCCAATAAGCAATAGGGTGATTGCCCCATCTAGCGATGAAATTCATCTAAAAGACATGAACATACATGTTCACAGTGGGATATGAACTCGCAACCCGTTGGTTGGGGATCAGATACGCTAATGCCTTAGCCGATCAGGCTGACAAATCTGATCTGACAATTTTTTTTTGTTTGTTTCTCCAATAATAAGGGAACCAGTAAAAATTCGAGTATAGATTTTTAAAAATTGTTTTGTGTAACCAGTCCTGCTTTGGCTCAATCTCAATCCTATTGTAAAAACATGTTCTGTTTATGATTGCATTTTCCCACTTAATCTGAAGATTTGTATTCCAGCGCTGTTAGTGTGGCCTTTGCATACCGTCCTATTAAACTGCTATTTGTAGCTGGAAATTAGCAATATTCAATCCATTTCTGGGAAAGTTAACAGATCTTTGTCATCAATTTACCATCCAGTTGTCTGTTGATTCTATTATTTCTAAACTAATGAAGAAATTCTTTAACGGTCATCTTCTGCGCTATATTGAAACTTCTCAACTAATAAACAATCGTCAGTATTGTAATCCCCCCCCCCCCACACACACTCACACTATTGCGTGACAGGGGATCTTCTCATTTAGATTATACACCTTTGGAAAAATATCATGGAAAAGTTTTGGAGAAACTCAAGTTACTTCGCATGATATCCCTAAGGCATTTGATTGAGTTTTGCACAAAGACCTATTAAAGACTTTTCCATCTTATGGCTGGTTGTTTAATTTCTGCATTTGGGTCGTCAGCTTTCTCTTTAATTGCACGCTATTATTATTATTATTATTATTTAATAATAATAATATCAAATAAATGATAAACATGATATGATAAACAAATTACCTTTTGAATAGAGAAACCTTACAAACTACAATAGCCTGAAAAGAGCTCTAAGGACATACTATGAACTAGAAACACGCACCCAAAATACCATATAAACTTAAAATGAAACACAATATATTCGTTCAGACTTCCAGTTCAGCGACGCATCAATACATTCCAAGTTATTGTGTGTGTGTGTGTGTGTGTGTGTGTGTGTGTGTGTGTGTGTGTGTGTGTGTGTGTGTGTGTGTGTGTGTGTGTGTGTGTGTGTGTGTGTGTGTGTGTGTGTGTGTGTGTGTGTGTGTGTGTGTGTGTGTGTGTGTGTGTGTGTGTGTGTGTGTGTGTGCGTGTGCGTGTGTGCGTGTGTGTGTGCGTGCGCGCGCGTGCGTGCGAATTTCTCAATCATAGATTTCGTAGCTTCCCAACACAGCAAAAAAAAAAAACAATAAATAAAAACTAACTGGTGTCATCCTCTGATAAGCTTACATATAAGCTTCGAGGATGAAAGCAAAGAAATTAGTTCTCATCCAAGATGTATCACATGTAAACCAAAGTATGTAATGTATGTATTATATGTAAACAAATGTATGTAATGTATCATATAAACAAATGTAAGTAATGTATGTAATAACTGTAATAAAAGTATGCAATATAGAGTGAT
Organism: Typopeltis vanoorti; assembly: GCF_054136105.1. Taxonomy (NCBI): domain Eukaryota; kingdom Metazoa; phylum Arthropoda; class Arachnida; order Uropygi; family Thelyphonidae; genus Typopeltis; species Typopeltis vanoorti. The sequence goes on from NC_143563.1 coordinate 15,645,088, forward strand.
TATATCCATTGATATTGTATATATCGAGTGTAAAATTGCAAAGAAACATCTGTAATAATCATCATTATGAATGTTGTAATAATATATGTTGTAAACAGTTATTGTTATTATTATTATTTTTTAAAAAAAACTTTATATACGAGAAAGTATTTGTTATGCATAATTGTCTTCATATAATGTATGTAATTTATCTGAGAAATAATAAATAATAATTATTATTAAAAAAAAAAACTTTGACACCTCCAAAGACTCATCGAGGGAGGGCACCTGCTCTACAACTCTGTCTCCACTATTCAATCACCAACTGACAGCAACTACACCTACGCCATCTACCGCCGACCTCCACTGGTATTTCCACAGAAAATCATAAACACCCATGCCCACGGCGAGATTCGAACCCGCAACCAGGCTGGCCAATATGCAATGATGGATTGATCTTTATCTTTAAATTCTATCACCAACGCTAGAGTGTCACAGAGGATGTGCTCTTTCACTTTTTCTTTTCCTTCTGTATATCAACCACTTCCGTTTAACTAAATCAATCCACAGTTCTGTTAATGCATTCTCTCTCTCTCTCTCTCTCTCTCTCTCTCTCTCTCTCTCTCTCTCTCTCTCTCTCTCTCTCTCTCTCTCTCTCTCTCGTGTTTCATTTCATACTTCAGATGTATAAAAAGTAATTCTTCATCAGAATTAACATCGACGAGCCCCAACTTTTCTCTTGATCCATTAAAACGTGTTCAACGGCTGTCCACACTTTTTTATTCCTCTTCATTGATTTTTTTCTACTGCTGTCTTTTAGAACAGTCTTCCTTCTTATGTATTTCATAGAAAACACAATTCCTTCTTCTTTCTCATATACTTTCTGTTCATTCATGCTGTATTAACGTACTACAGGATGAACACTGTATCGTGTGTTGGAGAAGAAATAAAATGAACGAAATAGAAGAGAAGAGAATTTATTAATTTATGTATAATGATACAACAGCTGTGAGTCCTATATGGGCAGTACACAAAATGCAAGCAATATAGCATTTGTTTCATTTTGCTTTTCACTACACTGACAAGAAATCTGGTTCTAAACCAAAAGAATCATCCCCGGTCCTTAACGCCATTGCTACTCTAATGAATGGAACGATACACTGTTGTACATTGTTTTCCTTGCAAGTAAACTCAAATTCAATCTTATTTGCAGACTTTGTAATCCTGATTCTTTATACTTAGCATACTTTATAATTATATTCTTTATAATTAACATATCTGAATGCTAACATGTAGGTCTATTTTGTTTTATTTTTAACAAATCTTGCTTTTTGTATTATTTCACTATAGCCACGAAAAACAAAATGATTGTACACAGAAAACCATGAAACATAGCCCAATAATGCAAACTTTGCATAGGAAAAGCGAAAATACTCACAGAGAAGTGCACGATAAACTCACTGACAGAAGAAAATGTAAACTTAATCTCAAGCAAGCACAACATGAAAAAGCAACAGCCTGAAAGGTGGCTATCCTTGACTTCTACCCTTTTTTTTATTATTTCGTAAAATATCGAAAAGTAGTCGTTACTGTTATTTATTTTTTATTTGAACGTAACGTTATGAAACCGAAAATTTGATACAGATATGTTGATGATATCTTTCTCATGTGGGATCATACGAAAGAAGAACTAATGGATTACCTCAACCAAATCAATAGTTTCCACCATACCATCAAATTCACATTAGAAATTGAAAAAAAAAAGAAAACTGCCATTCCTGGACATCCTAATAAAGAAACAAACTAATAATAGTATCAACTTATCTGTGTATAGAAAACCTACAAATACTGGACGTTACCTCCATTTCAACTCGTCTCATCATATAGCTCAGAAACTTAGCATTATCCATATGCTCAAGAAAAGAGCTATACAGTACACAACAGACCAAGATGACCTAAAAACGGAATTAACTACGATATCCAGAGAGCTATCTTCAAATGGTTATCCAAAAAGACTCTACAACAAGATTCTCTTGATTGATATATCACATAGACAACGTGATGACGTCCAATACATCAGTACTATTACTATTCCGTTTGTCAGCAGCATTTCCAAAAAATTGGCTAACCTTCTAAAACCACATAATATCAGAGTAGCATTCAAGCCAGTCAACACTATTCGGAAATTTTTAAGATCACCGAAAGACCCTCATCCTTTCTACAAGTACTCTGGAGTATATAATATACTCTGCTCATGTGGTATTAGTTACGTAGGTCAGACCTCTAGAAGCTTCGAAACGAGAAAGAAAGAACACATAAGGTATGTCAGAAACAACAGACAAGGCATTTCAGGCCTTTCTTGCCACTTTGCCTCTACCAACCATCACATTGAATGGGATAAGAGCCTTATGCCCTATATAGAAGATAACTACCATTCAAGGACCTTCAAGGAAGCAGCTACAGTCGTCCGCACAACTGAAAACCTTCTAAACAAGAATCAAGGTCTAACCTTACCAGAAATTTGGAAAGCTTTAATTAGATTATTAAACATCAAAGATAACTTTCTTGACAATTACATCATGAGTCATAACAAATAAATCACGTTCCCGAGACACGCGCATTGTCTCGCACAATACTAATTTTTGTATGAATTAGAACCATCAGTTATAACCTAGTCTGTTACCTTCATATAGCTTACTAATTTTGTATTCCCTGAAGATGACGATAGAAAAATTGGCGACACATGTAGGACGATAAATTAAAAGCAACTTGACTAACATTATAAAAAAAGTGTAATAGTATATATACATAATAGTCAAGAAAAAAATACCAAACAATATTATATTTTTCGGCAATTACAATCAATTTAACACGAGATGGCGCTAAAAATTTACTTATATAATGACCTGTGTAAACAATTGTATATGTTAATCCAAATAATGGGAGGAAGATGTTAAATATTAATCCAAATAATGGGAGGAAGATGTTAAAAGGTGGCGTAGCGGTGGAGGGAAGGAGAAAGAGAAGAGTGAAAACTTTATTTACTTAGTTCAGAATCTCTTTCTTCACATAAACGGTTCTGCATGGTAAGTCTTGGAGAAATAAAGACTTTTCGAATTGTTCTTCCATCTTTGCATTTCCTTTCTCACTATTAGCGTATCGAAGAAAAGAAAAAAACTTTCCTTGACCGACTTTTACTGAAGTTAAGAAACAGTTAAGTTTCCTTTTGCTGTATCAGGTTCTGCTGTCTTCCTATTCAATGATCATAGAACAAAGCAATTGTCCCGGAACTTTAGTAAGGAATACATTTTCCATCACATTTAACTATACCGAATATCTGAGTGACAAATATATATTTATATATTTGTATTTATATTTATATTATTTATTTATTATTATTTTATTATATTTATATTTTATTATATATATATTTTATTTATTTTTAAGTTGAGATAATAAACTGTAACTGGAATTGAAATATTTTATTGAAACAACAAGCAGACGAATTTGGCTAATATAAAAAGCATGCGTATGGTTACTATAACAACGCGTTGTCATGGTTACACAATTTACACTTCTCGTATATTTTCACTATGATAAGGTCAGAATATTAAAAAAAATGACGTTGAATAATCTTCCCAGAGGGCACTGTCGAGCATTGATAGTTTCCTTCTACAGATAAATAGGCTGAACATTACTAATTTGTGCACATTTTACACGACACAAAGAAGTCCGTGGAATAAATAGCTTTTTATCGCTACGGTAGGAAGAATTATATAAGTGGTGGCCTTGCAAGACCATACTGTCCTCGTAGTGTTTACTGCTTCTGAATTTCTAATCGTTTCTTTCAACGAGGAAAATCTTCCATTTAGAGTGCTATTGTCGGAGTGTCGGATTGTGAGGAAGTGTTCTGATGATGTGTTTGAAAAGCCATAATGACGTATTTCAGTGCCAAGTTATTACGTTCATTACTGCTGCTTGGCATCTATTATCTGAAGTAATAATACTTCAAATAATTTAGTTTAAAACTAACCGAATATTATCTATTTCAACAAAAATAATACAGCAATTTGCTAAAGTAGTTTTGGCGAAAAAAAAAAGAAAAAGGGAAAAAATAGGGAAAAAAAATGGAAAAATTGCAATTTTACACTCTATATATACAATATCAATGGATATAATCACTCTATATTGCATACTTTTGTTACAGTTATTACATACATTTGATTACATATGATACATTACTTACATTTGTTTACATATAACACATATATTAAATACTTTGGTTTACATGTGATACGTACATTACATGCATTTGGTTACATATGATACATCTTGGATGAGAACTAATTTCTCTGCATTCATCCTCGAAGCTTATATGTAAGCTTATGTGAGGATGATACCAGTTGGTTATTATTTATTGTTTTTTTTGCTGTGTTGGGAAGCTACGAAATCTATGATTGAGAAATTCGCGCGCGCGCACACCCACATAATAACTTGGAATGTATTGATGCGTCGGTGAACTGGAAGCCTGAACGAATATTGTATTTCATTAAGTTTGTATGGTATTTTGGGTGCGTGTTTCTTGTTCATAGTATGTCCTTAGAGCTCTTTTCAGACTATTGTAGTTTGTAAGGTTTCTGTATTCAAAAGGTAATTTGTTTATCATGTCTGGGTTGTAGAAGTTTCGCGTGGCCTTTCCGTAGTGATTATTGTATTTATATGTGATATAATTAGTTGTCTGAGGTCTTGTTATACGGTATGTATTTCTGACTGCCCTGTAGTTCGCATCGAAATAATGTTTTAGCATACATGCATGGTGACATAAGTGTTTTGCTGTCAGTATTTTATGTTCTGACATTGCAGTGTTTATAAGGTCGTTATTTTCTCTTTGTTCCCAAAACATCAGTTTTATCATTTTGTACTGTAGCGACATTAATCTATTTAATTTGTAGGGTGCACAGAAAGCATACGTTGTTATAGCGTATCTTAGTGTATTTTGGCATAGTGCTTAGTGTTTTTAGATATGGGAATTATGTCTTTTAACCTGTAGAGTTTGCCACTTATTGTTCAGAGTTTGTTGTGTAGATGGTTTATGTGGCTATTCCAGTTCATATCTGCATCGAAGTAAACTCCAAGGTATCGTATTGTTTCAACCTGAGTGATTGTAGTGGTTTTGCTATTCTGTTTTTTGTTTTTTTTTGTTGGAAAGTGGATGTTGGATGGTTATATATTTGTTATCAACTGTCGAGTCAGTGGATTTCTGAATATCATTAATTTTGTCTTTTCTAAGTTTAGGTGTATGGAGTATTTCGTGAGACAGTCTATGATCAGATTTATGTCATGTTGCATATTTGTTTGGGCTATTCTTGCGTTATTATGGATGGATATTATTGCTGTATCGTCTGCGTATTGGAATATCTTACCTTTGAGTGGTAGCTGATTAATATTGTGCGTGTAAATGTTGAATAGAGTTGGGGAGAGAGTACAGCTCCCTGTGGTAGAGAGCTACCAGTAACATTTCTCCACAGGTTACTGGTAGCTCCCTGCTTTGGTTTAACCCGATACGTGTGATATGCTTTCTATTTTGAAGGTAGTTTGTAAACCACCTGTGAAGAGGCCCGTCTATTGCAATATGCCTCAGCTTTTCTAACAAGGTTTGATGTGTGAGTGTATCGAATGATTTAGTTAGATCAATAAAGACTACCATGGCAATTTTGTTTTTGTCTAAGGCGGTATTAATTACGTCTGTAAAGTCTTCCAAGAGAGATGTTGTTCCCTTATTTTTCTGAAAACCATATTGTGTTTTGGGGATAATATGAAAGGTCTCTATGTATGCTGTGAATTTCTTCAGTATGATCCGCTCCATAATTTGATTGATAACACTGGCCAACAAAAAAAAAAAAAAAATTTTCTGCTGATTATGATCTGACACTTGTGTTTTATAATTTGGGTGCGCTGATTTCAAATACCAAACCCATTTTTCTCTATCACGTCAGGTTTTTTCTCTATGGCATTTTCTTTTTGCTAATTTGTAAGTTTTTGATAGTTTTAAGGAGGCAGTACTATTTAGACGATCAAAAAAATCGATTTTTTAATATTATTTTCTGAAAGTATGTACTTTTAAAAATCTGTTCCTAACTTTTTATCAAGAAATTCGAAAAATTCCCGAAGATATAGCCTATTATTCAAAGCGGTGCGCAGATCAGAATCGGAGCGCTCACCGCTCTCGCTTGTTAGTAAACGAATAAATGCGTAAGAACCTGCAACGGCACGTACTGGCGCTTTGAATGCTAGAAAGGCCGATAACCAACCTAATACATTTAGGTGATGAAAAGTAGGCGATGACAACTGCCTAAAACAAATGAATGCTACAGGGTGTTCGGGATAAATTTGACAGTTTCGTAAGGAAAAAGAAAATCTTCTTTGTATCTATTAAATTTAATGAATTGACAAAAAAACACTACAGGCAGAGTTAATTACAATACTATCAACAAGATTTACTCAAAATAACCACCATTAGCATCGATCACAGCTTCAATTCTGCTTCGGAACCTCGAACAAGCTGATGCTACAGTCTCCCTGGGAAGGGCCGCAAAAACTGTTTTAATTTTATCCATTAACTGGGCTTTTGTATTACTGGAAGTGCGATTGGTGTCTTTTTCAACTGCGCCCCATACAAAATAATCCATGGGGTTAAGGTCTGGGGAGTTTGGAGGCCAAACATTTGGATTGGTGAAGTCGTAGAAATTTTCAGACAACCATTTTTGACTTTTCCCAGAGGTGTGGCAAGGGGCCGAATCCTGCTGCCATACATACGGCCTACCATTGGCTACCCTTGTTATCCAGGGCTTGACTACAGTTAGCAACTCCACGAACAAAGCCCGAATTCCAATGTCAGGGTTCTTCAACACCTGTTCCTGCAGATTTGCGAGGAATTCTGCTGTACGAACGCAATCAGATCGTCTGCTAGGGATCTTTCTTCTTGCTACATCCTCGTAGTCACCATTGCAAGTCTCTAGTTCATGCCTGATTGTTTTTACTGTATTCAGGGAGCATTGGGCAGCAGTCGTAATATCCTTATTTTGATGGCGGGCACGAATCATCATGATACAAGTTATTCTCTTCCATGATTCAGGTGGGTTCCAGCTATCCATCCTTTCTGACATCTTGTATATGAATGAAGAAGGGTCCAAACTTTTAAATGAAGAGAAGTGTGTGTTAATACATGTAACTTACGGAAAAATATAATTAATTATAAATATGTCAAATTGATCCCGAACACCCTGTATATGCGTCAGCGGACAAAGAACGATCCAAATCAGTCAATCGTTAATCGATCGTGAAAGTATGATGAGCGCTTATAACGTTTCAATAAAGTCTCTGTTTTTTTTTTGTTTTTTTTTGTCTTGTTAATTGCATGTTAGTAGGCAGTGAACAAAATACATCATGTCTGCTACACGAAATTGTGTCAATAGTGTAGATGTCAAAGGACAAAGATCACTGATTTCGTTAAGAAAGTGCACTTTGTATACTTTGACGTAAAAATTGCAGATCAGGACAAGTCATGGGCTCCAAATAAAGTGTGTAAATCAGGTGTAGAAAATTTACGACAGTGGAGAACGCCAAAAATTTGCTTTTGGCATTCCAATGATTTGGCGTGAACCGAAAAATCACGTAGATGATTGCTATTTTTGTTTAGTTCAGACTTCTGGTTATAATAAGAAGAATAAGAAAAAAACTGTGTATCCAAATCTCGACTCAGCAATTCGGCCAGTTGCTCATTCCAATGAAATAGCCGTGGCAATTTATAAAGGACGTTTACTAACAAGCGAGAGCAGTGAGCGCTCCGATTCTGATCTGCGCACCGCTTTGAATAATAGGCTATATCTTCGGGAATTTTTCGAATTTCTTGATAAAAAGTTAGGAACAGATTTTTAAAAGTACATACTTTCAGAAAATAATATTAAAAAATCGATTTTTTTGATCCTCGAAATAATACTGCCTCCTTAAAACTATCAAAAACTTACAAATTAACAAAAAGAAAATGCCATAGAGGAAAAACCTGACGTGATAGAGAAAAATAGGTTTGATATTTGAAATCATCAGCGCACCCAAATTAGTAAAAAACAAGTCTCATAGAAAAGTCAGCAAAAATTGTGTTGGCCAGTGTAATTGGTAATGTTGCTATGGGTCTGTAATTGCTGATTAAATTTCTTTTTCCTTGTTTGTATATGGGTGTAATTATGGCGGTCTTTAGCATACATGGTATGTCCTGTTTTAAATATTTTATTTATTAATTTTAGTAGGATAGGACTTAAACTAGTTGTATGTTGCTTGATATCCTTAGGTCTTATACCATCAGTTCCTGAGCCTTTGTTTGGTTTGATTTGATGTATTGCAGAGAGAAGTTCTGCTTCTTTTATGGTTGGGAACCATAATGTCTGTTTTGATTGTGGTCCAAGTGGAGGGTCTCGTTTTGTGATTGGGGGAATATTTCTGTGCAGTTCTTGGATGGAGTCTGCAAAGTATTAAAGTCATTTGCTAGTTGTTGGATAGGTTTTGCGTCTTTCATGAAGCTGTGTTTTATGGTTTCGGAGGCGGTGGTGTTGGGAACACAATCTAGCATCTCATTGATCAGATGCCAGGTTTGTTTCATGTTGTTTTGTGCAGAGGTTAGTTTGTCTCTGTAGTAGCTTCGTTTTGCATTTCTGATTTGTGTTGTAAGGAAATTCCTTGTTATCTTATATTCAGTTTTTAAAACTTTGTTATTTGGATATCGCTTTAATTCTTTCCATAAAGCGTCCTTTCTGTGTATTTCTAGAATTAAGTTTTGTGTTATCTAAGGATTTTGTGTTGCTTTTGAACGAATTCTGACTTTCTTTGCAGCTTTCTTATATATTTCCTCCAGTGAGTCTAATGTTGTTGTATAAGATATCTGCTGAATCTGATGCCAGGTGTTCCCAGTCTGTTTTTCTTATTTCGTGGTTGACTATTTCTTCGTCTATTATTGTTTTCTGTCGCTTTTCTTCTGCGGGACATTGCATGGATATTGTCTTTGTGTGCAGGTTTAGAGCGTTGAAGTAATGGTCTGCTACTTTGCACTTTATGACTGATGCAGTGTAACTGTTTGGTGGTGCTCGGACGTTTATATGATCTAGACAGGAGGCAGTGATAGTATTTCCGAATATTTCTTCTCTAGTACATGATGTTATTGTTGGTATTAGATTATACGTGGATAGCGTGTCTAGGTATTGTACAGTGTTCTCTGGTTTTCGTTTGAAATATTTATGTTTATGTCGCCAATTATCATTAGGTATTCGGATGAGCATATTTCTTGGCGTGAAAGCCAGCAATATGATATGCAAGAATTTTATCATGTTTAGGTTTGGTGGCCTGTAAATAGCATTTAGTATTATGGGATGCTGTGTATTAGTGGTATTAGTGATTTCGAGGCAAAGGGTTTCAGCATGCTCAAACTGATTGGCCGTTTCTTTTGCTATTAATTTTTGTTTGATAAATATTAATATTCCACCCCATCTTTTTGTTTAGCGGCATGATCTATGTTGTTGGAAGCCTGGAATTTGGAAAGCAGTCGCTTCTTCATTAGTTATGGATACTTCTGTTAGAATCAGTATATCAATAATATCAGTGTAATTCCTCAGATAAACCTGTAACAATAACCAATGTTTTCGGATGCTTCTGATGTTAATATGCAAGATTGAGAGACCTCTCGCTTGTACTGTGTGTTGTTTCCATGCATCAAGCGATTCAAAAGTACAGTTACTGATGTATTCTGGTATAATTACATCTACCTGATGGTTCACATTCATTTTTGTTGTGTTGAGATCTTCTTATTGAACTAAGTTGGAGTCTTTTGTTTCACTCTGGCAACCTATCTATATCTTCCGAGCTTTTTATTTTATAGACTTTGAAGTCTGTGACTTTCTCAAGAATATTTTGCCGTCTTTGATCCATAAAAATTGATACTTTTGTTCTGTTTTTCCTTTTCTTGCTGGGTTCAAAAGATTCTGATTGAAAGGTGTTAAATACTCAGATAGAAAGATTGGTGTATTGTCTTGCGATGCATTTAAATCCTTGACTTCTGGTTTTTTCAGTCTGCTGGCTTTTATGAGATTGTCTCTTGTAGCCTTGCTTGTCAGACGGATTATACCGGTACGGGTGGTGGCAAGCCTTGTTTTTTGTTCTTCCTGTGAATCCGATTTATGGTCTGAATATCATTATGCTGCAGGGGGATGTCAATTGCATGGCCTAACTTTAAAACTACGTCTCTGAGATTTTCTCTGGATTCAGTTTCTGGAAGACCGTTTATGACAGCGTCTTCTTTATGTTGTTGTTCGGTTAAAACTTCGTATTGTAGTTTCAGGGAATTAAATTCTTGACGGAGTTCCGATGTGTCTTTTATCAATTTGTGCTGCCTGTCAGTTAGTGCGTTAATGCTGATTTTAATGTCTTTTACCGTTTGTAAGACTTCTTCGACTTTTGAATTATTAAATTTAACAAACTCTTCATATTCGCTAATTTTTTTTTTTTTTTTGTTATTTGTTTTTCTGTTTATCAAATAGTTCTTGGACAAGGTCTACCAAGCTGGCTTTTATATTTTCTAAACCTTTTTCTAGTAATAAATTTACGGAACTCAAATTATAAGACACCGGTATTTTGTTGTCTAATAATAATAATAATAATAATATATTCAACGTTGAAACGTTAAAGTCTGCGCATTCAAAACTGTTCTCTCGTTGGTTGGCTTCATTGTTGAGCGTATGCATGCGTATTGCATCTCGCGAACGCCAGTATTTGATCGTGGCACAATGAAAGGTCTGAAAGGTTGTAACTCAGATTGTTGTTGTGGAGATGTAGGGGGTTGAGAATGATTTCTTTTGATTCTATTATCTTTCTTTCTAATTCAGCGTGACAACGGAAAATGTTATTAGACTTGTCCCATAGGACTGTATGGCCAAGGTTTTCTTCATTGGAATCGGCCGAGAACCAACATGACAACGCACTGGCTCACGTTCTCCTGTAACTGACGTCTCTTATGTTCTTCATAAGATCGTAACTCGATCGAGTTACGCATTGAAACTCTTTCACTTTTTTTGAAGTGTGGCATGGAGCGAGAGCCTGTTGGGAGATGAGTGCTTTGTCCTTCTGGACCACTCTTTTCCGCAATATTTTCATGTATTGATCACTTTTCAATATACCGTCAACAGGAACTGTGTGTTTAGTTGAAGGTGGGCGGGAGAAGTCTTGTAAGCTGCCGATTTGCGAACATATGGTACTCGCTTTCCTTGGACAAAGAAATGGCTCTGAAGCCTCTTTTTCTGCATACTCTTCGTCAACATTCGTGTTTTTTTTTTTTTTTTTTTGGTGTGTGGGCAGTCTTCTCTGCTTCCAGCAATCTTCGATGGACTGTCATGTTAGAAACATTAATCCCACTAGCTGCCAAATCTCTATTAAGTCTACAATAGACAATCTTGGATTCAGTTTGCTTTTTCTAACTAGTAAATGACCTTGATTATGTATAGTTTTCCTTTTAAGTCAGAAGAAAAGGTACCTGTCTCATTAAACCTCTTTAAAATCCCATTAACTGTACCCAAACCAGCACCACACTCATTGGCAATTTGTCTTTAAGTCATGGATGTGTGCTGAGAAGAATACACATTTTTGAACGCTTTCTTGGGGATGTATCCATTTTATAGCTACGCAAAATGAATAAAACACTACGAACGTCAACTTGTTTACACTATTAAAAACGCACACAACACTATTAACACACATCATAGAGACAGTTAAAACACAGCACTCAACCAGAAGAGTGAACTAAAACCAAAGCCGAAAATAGTAAACCAAAACACACAAAAATTATTGTGAATTGAAACATATTAATCCGAATAAGTCGAATTTTCGACTTGTTAGGATTAATTTGTTCACACACACACACACACACACACACACACACACACACACACACACACACACACACACACACACACACACACACACACACACACACACACACTAGTTCAGTGTAATAGTCTCGCCCAGAGCAAGTAAAATTTTCCCTTTGTTCCAGTGTTCGCCAATCATTTTTGGCGTTTTTCCTGTTTACTGAATTGATTGATGGGCGCTTTTATTACGGATGTGCTCACGGAGATGCACATGAAGCATGGTCGACTTTATCAAGAGGCTTCTCCTGGTCGTCGCATTCTTCGAATGCTCACACGATGTTCTCTCGATTTTCAGTTATCGCCAGAATCACATGCATTTATTCAATCAAGGCATCAACAGCAATTCTTTGTCAGTGTATGGCCACCTAGATATCATTTTTGGCTCCATATATCTTTTGAAACAGGCTTACATTTGTATACCGTGGCTTTTGCTAAGCCTCGTGAGAACACGTCCCCCCCTGATGTGTTCGATGATGTTCCCTTGTTGTGGAGAAGAAACGTATTTCTTGCATAAAGGAACTCCCCACACCTTACTCGTGAGACCTGAGGGCATCTTGGTCTAAGGCTCCCGAAAGATGGATTGGTCGTGGTGGACCAGTTATACGGTCTCCTCGGTCACCGACCTAAATTCTGTGGATTTTTTCCTGTGGGATCATTTGAAATCGTTGGTGAATTCTACCCCAGTGAGGAGTGTTGAACGTGCATTCACCAGTCATGAACTTGCGATCGCGTGAGGCTGTCACTGGTGAAAAGTCTCAATGGCTGCGTAATGGGCAAACGGAATTCATTTGGAATACCTCCTATGAGGTAAGGTCAACCTGCAATGTTGGTTTTACCAGTTAGAAAGGGATTAATGCTTATTTCTTGATATTATGCAATGCTTATGTTGCCTCAACAAAGTGTTGTATCTCAGAAATATTTCGAGCCCATGTTTATTACTTTTCGTTAGTATTCAGTTGTAGAATACGCCTTTAAAGTTTAGGACCGGATTTGGAGTCACCCTGTGTGTGAGTGAGTGAGTGAGGAAAGAAGAAACTGTCGAAAAAAAAATAATAATAAACTGTACATGCTGAAGTGAATATTTTATTTATTAATTAATGTTTAGGTGTGTGCTTGCACATTCTATGCACGTGCTAACCGCTCTCTCTCGGACCAATGGTTTTCACTCTCACTGTAGCACAAATGTCAGAGTTTGTAAATATCTTCAGGTGGAGTGAATTTCATCACCTAAGATCACCCACTGCACGACATATCAGAGTCCCGAAGTGCTTGTAAAAGTTCTGTTTTGTCTTTAGATCTGAATCTACCACTTAGCCCATCACCACTACCAAATATTTAGTAGGTTTTCGGTGAATCTCCTTTCGTGCGTCGGATTCACATTAAATAATAAAATAAAATAAAATCATGTATAACGATAAAAAGAGGACGCGTATATCAATTATATTTTTTAATCAGAAAGGAAGGAAAAATAACATTAAAATCGATATTTATTGATTTTATTAGTGTGAGGAACCAACATATATTGCTCCCACCGTAGTAAGATGAAGGGCCTCCTTTCGCTGCGACGACTGCAGCAATCCCACGGCGAATACTTTCCACAAGCGTAGGATTCCGATCAATGGGAATTTCGGACAATTCTTCCTGTAGGTATGTAATAGGGTCCTGAACTTTTGTGTCCATTGACCTCATCCGACGCTCTAGTTCATCCCACAGATGTTCAATAGGGATGAAATCAGAGCTCTGTGGATGCTAGTCAAGAGTAGTGACGTTCATGTCCACAAACCACGCAGCTAGAGCAGCAATGGTCAGTTCCGTAGAACAGCAAAGTAGGAGGAATTGTATTGTCCGGATACCTCTCGGAGTTCAGTGTTCGTAGCACTACAAAGAGAAGTTCGAGACCAAACCAAGAAAAACAGGACCATGCCATCACACCGCCACCTTCGAATTTCATAGTTGGGATTACGCACTCGGGTAAGAGACGTTCACTGGGCTTCCGCCACACCCACACCGGTCCATCTGCTCGGTAGAGAGTGTAGGCTGATTCGTCGCTTCATAACACAGCTTTCCAAGCATGCACTTTCCCCTGTACGCTCTTTGCACCACTGAAGATGACGATGCATGTTGGTTCAGGTAATGTCGGGCTTGCATACTGCGGTCCTACCCATGTTATGAGCCTTGGTTCTGAATGTTTTTGTGCAGATTCGTGTTTCAGTCGATTCCTGGAACTCCGTATTCAATCCGTCAGCTGAAGAATGGCGGTTTTTACACATTATCCTTCATAGCACCCTACGTAAACGTTCGGTTTGTGGTGGGTCGTTCATTGTGGGTAACACTTGCAGTTGACTCCCTGGGCTTCCATCTCAGTATGGCATCACTGATTGTTGACCAGTGATGACCCAATTTGTCAACCATTTGCCCAGGAGATAGACCTGCAACATGACATCCTATCCCAACGGCTCTTTCAAACGCCGTCAGTTCCCTTCTCGCAGCCACCTCATCTAGACAGTTGTACTGACTTGGGAGCATCCTATTCGTCTAATTTATACCTGCTACAAATACGTGACTCGTTACATGGCATGATGCGCCTTGTCCATGGAAGTGTCCGTTGACTTCTTTCACAGCAGTGTATTTATGTAATATATGGAAATAGCCTTTTATGAGTGGGCTTCACATTAAAAAAAGAAAGAAAGAAATCGTTCGTTCATTTTAGTCCGAATGAGTGGAATTTTACAGAGAATCTCAAGTAATGTCAGAAATATCTACATTCCAGACTTCGGGTAAATCACACAGTAACCTGTAGAGGTATCTTTGAAGAGGATAAGAAAGTAGGACTAAGAGAGAGTGAAAAAAAAAAGGCAATTTCGGGGAATTTTTCGATATTTTCAAAGAAATATTGATATTAATATCATAATCATTTACAATCTGTTTTAGAGATTCCTCGATGGTTATTTGAGAAAAATTTCTAAATTAAAAAAAAATACCTTTGTGAAAATAAATATTAGAAGAATCTATAATTAGAACAACGACAACAACAAAAAAAAAAAACTTCTGCATAGCTTCCTCGTAGAAGAAAATGTAGTGAAGGCATATGATCGTGACTCAAGCTTGTGTAAAAGCGTTTAGAACCGTGCACTGCGACCTTGGTCCATTTTGAAAGAAACACAAGGAAATTATTGTTAAAAGCACACAAAAGTGATCAGCATGGCTGGGAGGTATCAGAGCTGAAATCTAATAAGGGGAATAACAAGTTGGTGGCTGATCGTTACATATGACTACTCCCTTAATGGCCACGCAAAGAACTAGAAAAAGTGTTCCAGTTTTTTTTTTTATATATTTTTTTCAGAAAGAAATTGATCGGAGAATGGCAACATCATTTAAAGAATTTTGTAAAAAAAAATATCGATAAATATAAAGGTGGAATATCGTACAGAGATTATTTAAATATTGGATAACAATAAAAAATATGCAGTAAACTATTTCAAGTCTTCTTTGAGTGAAATCTGCGTTAACAAACCGAAATGTGAATCGAATGTTAATTATAAACAGTTCCGGACGCTCTCAGAAACCCAAACTACCATCCTTGGACTTGTATCTGAATATTCCAGGAACTTGATACGCTTCTTACATATGAAACAAGGCGTGGTTCTCAAGGTCAAATTCTCTTTTTTCGGAGACACCTGTGTCCTAGCATTACCACAGTATCGGCTCCCTTAGTTTTCCGCAAACCTGGCCTCGAAGTATAGCTGATCACCACTTCTTCTATTTTCTTTTTATTGTCTCCTTCCAGTTTGCCACCAAAGAGCAATTTGTAGAACGTGAACCCTTTAAAAGCTAGTAAATGTTGAAGAACAGGTTTATATTTTAATTGTTTCTCCTCGTTCATAGCATTTGTTCGAAAATCACTTCGAACTATTTTCCCTTTTTTTTTAAACTCGAAATATGTTTGCTAAAGGTAGTTAAATCTTTCTGCGACAAAGAAATAAATAGTTGAAATCAAAGATACGATCTTGGAGTCAGATATTTCCTCTTTGTAATTGACTAAGTGCCAAAAAGCAAGTCGGAATATACCTGTATGTAGTTGTAAATAAATATAAAAAAAAAATTAATAAGATGATTTATAATTTGGTCGGCATCATTGTACAGATCTTGTCGTCCGTAAGACGCTTATTTTATTTGTATTCCACAAAAATAAATTTAAAGCTGCTTCGTGAAATATATTTCAAGTTTTTGCAGAGCAATACTTATGATTCACAACTGTCGTCATGTCATATATACATTTGTAATAACAAATTTAACTGCCCTTATAAATAATGTGCGTTATTGAATATATTTATATTACTATTTAGTCGTAATAAATATATATATATATATATATATATATAAAGAATAAGGTGATGTTGAATTAATTGGCTAACATCGTTGCCTGTGTTATTCGGAGATTTTTTGATTTCTATTTCACAAAAGAATTCAAGGTTGCTTCATAAAATATATTTCAAGCTCTGACAGAACAATAATTATAAATCATGATTTTTCCGATGCATGTATAAATTTATAACAATTTTTTCCTTAATTAAATAGAAAACATTTCAAGTTATTAACTAACGTGGGTTGTTTCTTAGGTTCTTCAAATGAGGAAATGAAACAAAACTTGCAAGCAAGGTCATTTACGGAAGTGACCTCATCGAACCTACTCATTTTTATGACAATTCTGTTTCTCAACCCAATTATGATTGCCCGGAAAACTGAAATCGAAGGAGGTAAATTCCAATCATAAAGTAATCGTGGCTCGAGCAGCAATCACAAGTCCTTGAACGGTAATAATACATAATAACTCTAAATATTCCTGAAAATGAATTGATCTGTGAAACAAAGTTTAAAAGAAAAAGTAATTAACTCAATTGCTGATCTCCTATATTTAAGACAATCGCTAAAGTCATTGGGAAAGGAGGGGGGGAGGGTGAATTTGAGATAAAACTGTCTCTCATCCGTTTACTTACTAGGTTTCGCATTTTCTCTTTCCTTTTCTTAGTAAAGAAAATGACTCTTATCTTAATAAGCATGTTTACATAGCGACAAGTGAGTTGTGACACCAACTGGGTGTTGTATAATCTTTGTCCACTTCAGCTTAACGTGCTAATCTGTCCTATATTTTGTTCCCCTAAAGACCAGATTATTTTTCCAAAGCTATGATTTTGTTTAATGATTCACACAATACGATAGGTTGTAAACCTATAGTATATTAGAATCGTGGGCTGAGAAAATATTTTTTTTTATTTTTCAATTTTTATTTTATCTTACAACTCTGTGTAGGCGTAGGATTCAATTACTCCCCCCCCCCCCACGCACACACACACATCGACCGAACAACAATACAACTCATTACTAGACTGATAGAGATTTATTGTCCGATTGCTACTTCCGCATTTGTTGGTTATTATTCATTCATCGCATACCTCCCCACGTCACAACTTTTATTTTAAGCACCCATGACTACCCTTCGCACGATACAATAAATTGCTGACGTATAATTAGAACCATTTGTGATTTCCAAGGAGGGGAGACGGGGGGGGTTAAGTCACGACATAATCCACCCACCACACCCTCTAACCGAAGCGGGGTTCAGCGAACATTGGCATATCTATCAAACGATTATTTCTTGTTTATTTATCTCTTTGTGGGCCAGCAGTCCTCGACCTAAATTTATTGCTGGGAGCTCCGAATGGGAATTTTAATATCTACGTCATCGTCTTAATTCACTCCCCCCCCCTACAGGTTAAAATCATGTTCGATCTCGTCACTCAAATACGAAAGTAAAAAATAAAAAATAATAAAAAAGGTCAATTTAAAAGCAAGGACGGACTGGGGTGCTCTGACAGTAATCTCTCCGATCCTACATCAGCTCCTCTTAAACAGGGATTAACAATGATTTACGTAAATATCGTCAAGTTTGAGATAAGAAGCTAGAGATGAGTGCATACTAAATAGTTATTGTGCTATTAGCGCCATCTTGTGAGAAAAACAAAGATTGACACATCATGAACAATATAGTATATACCTTGACATACGCTTCGAAAAAAAAATAAAATAAAATAAATAAATAATAATGATTTTATTTACGTATAGTATAAAAATGAGGAAATTTTATGGACTGCCACTAAACGATCTCTCTCCACAAAACCAAGAACCATTAGATTGCTGTTTTTGCCGAACCAGCCCGCATCCTTGTCGCTTGAAGGTCTTCCCATAAAACACTTTCCTCAAACAATATTCAGCTTCCATTAACTTGACGCAGGCATGAGGGAAATGATACGAGCCCTCATCATAACATATTTATTTTTGCTCTTTACGAGCTTTTCTTGTGGCTTATCTCACGAGAAAAGTGGGTAGCGACTCAGATGACGGCTGTAGTATTTTCATCCCCGTTTATTCTTTTCCTAATCGCTGTCATAATGACGCCCGTTTTAAATTGGCCAAATAGCTTCCTTTTAACGAAACTTCTCTAATCTCCAGTCACGTGTTCTGTTGTATATTTAACTGAGCGCGTAATGAATGCACGGTAAAACACGTGATTCAAAATTGTTCTCCGGATGAGAGTCTGGAAAATTGGGTTTCAATCTAACGTTTTTTATCTTTTGGTTCTTTGATTCTGTGGTGTTCGGTTCTCATCTGAGATGGCCTTGCGGGATGTCCTATCATGAGCACCTTCGTCGGTTGACGGTATCTTCTTCTCTGCTTGACAGCGGGGTATTTACCTGTCAAGGTTACTCCGCATCTCTTTAACAATGCACGTGATGTTGGATAGACAGATAGACGAAGCGTTCATTGTCAATTATGAACTTACGTAAGGACAGCGGAGGGTGGTTACCGACTGCGTGTTTGTAGACTCGTAAAAGGACGGCTGTCTACTGTTCGATTCAAGAATGTTGTTGAGATTCATGACCTATGTAGTCATGAATCTCAAAAATCTCAAATTTAATTAATTAAATAAAATAAAATAAATTATGTTTACTTTTAGTAAAATCTGGTATTTAGAATCTTCACAGTTATTGCAATTTTGGTTTAAATCGGACCGCTGTTAATGTTGTTCCAGTTTGACGAATTTTAATGAAATTTGGTATTTAAGGATTTCCGCCTAGGTAGCTTCAAAAAAGACCATGTTTGGTCTTTAGAATGTTTTGATAGATTGTCTAGTTATGTAGTTTTATGTCATCAAAATCATCATATAATGTGCCTGGTCATCTCAATCATTTTTGGCTGAAATTGGGCAATTTTTAGTTGCAAAATTAAGCCAAGCGATTTCGAATGATGTAATCACAAATGATGTGTAATATGTGACGTCACTATCCAACAATGCTACTGTGAAACAAACATATTTTATGTTTGAGTATGCAATAAAATTAAGATTTCAGATTTTCACTGCTGTATCTGATAATAGTCAGGCAAATGGAAAATTAAAAAAAAAAAAAACGCAAGTTATTATCCTTGTAAGATAAGCTTCAGTTTTTTTTTATTACAATAACACGTGATTTACACTCTAATTTCACAAACTATAAATGTCAACTATTCAAAAATATAAATAAATAAAATAATAATAATAAATTAATAAATAAAATACTTTTTAAACATATCCACTATGCGCATCCTCTACTAGCATCGGTTAATACATATCATATCATATAGTCGAAATATTATAAATATTGCTTATATAAAATAAGTAGATTAAGTACGAATAAAATTAGACACAGCAATATTGGAAAACTCGGCCCGAACTTAGAATGATAATCAAAGGGTAGGAAAAAGTGACGCTCCCTTAATATAAGAAGTGAAGGGGTATCTTTGCTGATCAAATCGAAACTAAGATTGCCTCGATTAGTTGTGTAGTCAGGTGACTGGAAAACAATTAAAACAACCTTGACTTAGAGCCAAGTTTTACTAATTAGGATGGGGGGGGGGGTATGCCTCTGTTATATAACTGTATATAATGACTAAGAATAATGTAATGCGGAAGGACATGCTACTTTTCCGATTGCATCTGATGAAGACATCTGGTCAACGCGTGAGGAACAGTGATTGATAAGGAGTTGATAGTAAAAGACCGAGTTTCAAAGATGTGTTTGCGGATGGAATTCGGTGTTTTTAATTCTACAAACGTATTGTTGAAATGAGAGATGAAAACATTCTCTCTCTCTCTCTCTCTCTCTCTCTATAAGAACGAAAGAGAGCTCTTGTATGTAGGATGTCCTTCGCATATCTCCTTATCTCATTTTTTTATTTGATTATTATTTTTTATTTTTTTTATTTTTTTAATAAGTTTTGCCGTGAACTAGAACTTCCTGAATAATGGGCGGGAACCAAGATGACCTTGTATTTGATGTGCCAACTTTCTTGTCACACACAATAAGAAAGGGTCTATGTAAGATTGAATACATTCAATTAATGATGATAGATAAAGAATTAAATAAACAGGCAATCCGGAAACACTCTCGTAATTCCTGTTAATAAAAATAGCGCGCACACGCACGCACACACACACACAAAAAAAAAAAACAGAATGGACATATTTTCTCTTTTCGTGTCTCCATTGTAGAAGCGATTTCTCTCTTTGCCCGCCCAGTTATGAGTTTTACGTTCTCTTTCACCTTGGGAACCTTCGTTAATAATGGGGGTTCTCAAGGCAAAGCGACCCGCTTATATGCAGCTAAATAATGAGTTCGGGGTTTGTTTCCAGAAGGGTGTAACCGGGGGATTTCCAAAAGCAACTGGTTGGCCTGAATTGATCAGTGGAGAGTCATCACCATCAATTGCTGTCGGCTTCACAAAGCATAAGACGTTTCTGACGGAAAAGTAAAAAAAAAAAAAAATGATGAATAAATATCGCATTTAATGCGTTGTTGGCGTTCTTTTCGTGCAAATTGAAGAAACTTAAAGGTAAGAAATTTCGCCTTAGTTACTGGGAGGGGCGTAAACTTCCCCCATCATTCTTCGAGTGTTACTTTCTCTTTAGCTTTCAGGGACAAGTCCTTAAAGAACCCTTTTCTTTGTAGGAATTTCCCAGACAGGATTCGATCAATATCACGTGATCAAGGATCTTCGTGACGTCAGAGGGTTTTTTTTTTTTTTTTTTACTCTCCATTGGTAAATGACAGGGCGAGGAAAGTAATTCTTGACAGCGGTCACCTTGTCCTTAATCGGATGATTTCTTACATCCAGATAATCCTGCCATCTTTCTTCATCTCACTATCGATTGAAATCTTAATCATTTTAATCCCTATATCGTATTCTTTTATGTACGATAGGATTTTGAGAAAGCTACCCTTATTTTTGTTTGTTTGGAAACAGGACAAGTTTAATTCGGCTTTTTAGTTCAGTTGTGCTCTGAAGATGGCAGCACCGTGAGACGCTCAGTTCTTGTAGCTTCGTGCTTCAGACGTGTTCAGTAACATTAGCTTTGTCAGTATCCCCTCCCTCTCTCTCTCTCTCTCTTTGACCATCGAGCAATGCAAATCGTCACTTTCAAATAGGATAGCGAGCCATTAAAATTTATAATCCATGTCTCATGCGGATGTATAAATTTATCTGGATAAAATTTCGGAATGTTTTTAGAATCGGTTTTTGCTCGTTTCTTAATTTGAAGCTAAAGTTCCCCATTGATACCGTTCTACTCTTCTCTCCGATGAGGGATTCTGTGTTAGTAGTCTGATTCTGGAAGTCTCGCAATAAGTAATCGCGTTAATTTTCGCTATCTCTTTTCGTGTGTGCGCGTGCTTGCTTGCTTGCGCGCGCAGTTTTACTACGAACAGGAAACAAAGTCTAGTATTGACTGCTTTAACATCCACCAACTCGCGCATTATATCTTCAATCCGTCGCAAAATCATTTTACAAAGTAGGTTCGGTCTATCAAGTGACAGCCTTCGTAGTTCAGTCAGTATCGATGATGTCCTTTTGGTTGGAATCATTTGGGTTCGAATCCTGTTTAGGAGACGTCAAAAACCTTTGTACGGAATTTTTTCATCTGAAGGGGAAAAGATGGGTAGTCTTGTAAGATGGCGGCTTCGTGCTACAAAACAGACAAATTGGCCAGAAGAATACACGCAATTTAAAGACAGAATACACACAACCTCATAGCCTTTGTTGCTTTAGCTGTCGTAATCCAAAACAATCACAAAACGCTCACAAAGTATCCCGAAGCCCTTTAGCTGACACAGCGATTTGCATTTTCAATCTTCTCTTACTTGGGTTCACCAGGCTCTAGTACTGCCTTTATCGAAAGCGAGAAGAATAAAAACTAGGAAGCAACTGTGTGTGTTTGAGAGCATACCGAATGAACTCATTTAAAATTCTAAGTTTTTCAATGGGAAAGTGGAAAGAGGTCTACTTTTAAGGATCTACGAGTATTCCAAGAGATTTTCGGCCATTATCTACAACTTGATAAATGAAAAATTAAAATATATGGGAGCAATTAAAAAAAAAAAAAAGGTTAAATTTCTATAGTCCATGTTTTAAACTTGAAGAAAACTGCATAATAACAAAATAAAAATAAATAAATATTCTCTAGTTTATAAATAAAATCTAATAAACAGAGCTTTCTTTTATTATTTTTTTTTCAAATAATTGTTTAAACCAAAGATTTTAAAAGTACAAAAGAATATTTTTCTTGTAGAAATATTTGGCTCCAAGCTTTCTTTGGTTCCGATTTTTTTTTTTTTCCTGTTGAAAAAAAAAAAAAAAAAAAAAATAGAAGTATTGTAGATCTCCCTGTATAACAGATACTTATCCGACAGACATATGTTCAGTGATAAAACTTATTCTGAAAAATCTCCAGGTAAACAAATAACTGTCAGGTGTAATAGAGCCAGGCTTATAGGAACTAGCACGCAATTCAAAGAGACCAGCGTTTGAAATAAATACTTAATCAGTCGCTGAGGTAAAGAAAGATATACAACTGACAGAGAACCAGTGCAGACTGCTATCAGAATAAGGAAATCTATTTTTACGCATTTATATCACTAGATGTATTTCGAAGCATTTAATTTGAAATTCTACATCGTAGATAAATAAATCTAAATTAATGCTCGCTTCCTGAAGCGGTAGTTATAGCAGCAGTTCTGTGAGTATTTTTTACTGGCACATACAGGTTCAAAATCGGAAAGGTCAAAGGTTACAAAGAACGATTATTCTTTCGCAATTACGATCTCGCACAAACAACACTCCTTTCCCCCCCCCTCAATCTTTCTTGTACTTACATTAAAATCGCCGTAGGAGTCGTCTGGATAGGTCAAATTCCACTGCGACGTCCCTCTAAACATCCTTCCATCGGTTGGCTTGGCCGTAAGGAACGAGGAAGTCTCGGAGATGAGTCTCGCACTGCGTGGAGACACTTCGATGTCGAATTTATCGTTCAGCTGTTCGGGAAATTCGAGCAAAGTGAGATTGGAAGTGAAGTTGTGGCTTTCTATGAATTCGAAATCGTTCTCTTCGGGATCCAGAGGTCCCCCTATCGATGCTGACACCATTTCGAGCAGGTCGTCTGTGGATCGGACGTATTCCGGAGAGGGATCCGAGGCACACACATACTCGTATACCCCCTGATGTTTCAGCATGTAGTTGAGGGCAGCCCAACCGAAGATGTTCCCAGTAAAAACAAATGTTTCTAAGAGTCCGTACAACAAGAGGGCCACTCGATAGCAACGTCCCATTATGTGCCTGTCAGACACCAACTAATTACTAGTCCGACTTGCTCCAATAACTCTCCGTAACCCGAAGGTAGAACGCATGTGGTGTCAGAGCGCCCTGTATCGACGGGTTAATACTCTCTGTCCTTCGACAGTCCGTTTGTCAGTAGTGAATGGATGGAGAGAGAGAGAGAAATCATGTATGCGCATGGGCAACCGTAAGAGTGACAGACAGGGGGCAGCGTACACACGGGAGGCAGGTGACAAGCCAACCACGAAGGTGCCTGCCTTGGATTAACAGATAACTGTGAAAACGTTCGCTAGGTGGCGTCAGTAGCGTGAAGAAATTGTTTATAATCATGAGATCATTGATACAGTGCTAGGAGCTGAGTGGGCTACCACAAGACAAGTTGTTATCCTCGGATGGGCATGTCTTTCTTCTTTGCTGCATAAGTGGCATGTGGTTATCGAAACTAGCTAAGCCTTTCTGCTAGCGGCGTCGTGTCTTACAGAGAGAAAGAGAAGGGATTTTTTTTTTCTATCCCTCAAAGCAAGTTTTAATAATTATTTGCAAACGTGCCTAACAAGTTAGTTCCACGTTTTTTATGTATACGGTATACGAATTTATAAATTGCCGACAACACATATAATACCGAATACATCACTACAGGGAAGGAACACCCACGAGGGGTGGGTAAAAAGGCGTATTATCGTGTCATTACTTATCAAAACAACCGTAAGAATAATCATGAAAAGTTACCAAATACATTCATCACTTGCTTTTAAGAAAAATGCTAACATGCGATAAAAATCTGTCATGAAGAACAGACTATGAAATATCGATATAAGTTATAACCTGCTTGAAAACATAAAAATACGGATTCTTCAAGAGTAAGGTAATCGTTAATCGTATAATAAATTGGCTGTTTTCTACACAAATTTACTCAAGAAGTAAACAGTTGCTACCATGTTATATGTGCTTTGTAGTCTTCTTAATGTTTCATATTAAAAGGCCTTGAGTTTAAAGCAAACACTGTGGCTCCTCCTAAACTGTAGATTCTTAAAGTTATAATTATCATTCATATTTTGCTCATGATGTGACATTCCTTAAGTAAGATTATCTTAGAAAACTAAGGATAAATAACATAACAGAGAGAGAAAGTGTCTTGACCCACGATGTAGGAAATATATTTATTTCAGTCTTAAGGCGCGAAATATATCCAACTTGTCGTTGCAACTAGCAGCCTAGCAGCAAAAGCCAACCAATTTTGTACCAATCGTTCCAAAGTATTCAAGTTCCATATACAAATGTGGAACTTGAATCATTATGGTGTTTACATCATCCATCCCATCGTTTCTTTACTATTGCGAAAAATGCTAAAAACAGAAAGGGTAGAGTAGGATTGTTGTAATTCGCATTACGAAAAGATTTTTCCCAGAAAACTAAGCTGTAAACAGATTAGACACAAAATGAGGGACCGGTTGCTCTTCTCATGAGGTCATCTTTTGTCTTTGTATTCCAATGTCATTTTTTTAAGAAAGTTTTCAACATCGGATTATGGGGAAATCCTCGAGAAAACCATGACCTTCCTTATATTGTAAGACATTTCAAGGTTTCTAGGTGAAAGCAAAAAGAAATGTCTGAAGCCATCAATTAGTAGTTTGTAAAGTTGTTGAGTTACAGGAAAAGGCTTAGCAACTAACAGGTGTATTTAAATGCTCGCGCAAGGTACAGTTCAGAGATACATTGTGTTAAGTCTCGATTACCGGCTGGTTGGAAGCATCGATATTTAAGAATGTCCTTAGGTGGAAGATAAATTTTCATCGTCCAGCATCGGTCACCACCTTGCTTACTGGAGACATGAAGTGGCTCTAAAATATAACAGCGTCATATATTTTAACTTATTCTAATTTACATGATTTCTGATTCATTAAAATTATCTTTTGTTGCTTTAAAAATTGAATAAGAATTTTTATAGACGATAGTAAATTCTATAATCATATTTCAAAAAATAATTAATTAATTAATTAATTCAAATAAGGAATCTGCAACTCCCTTTAAAATGTTCAAGAATTCAAAAAACTCAGTTTCGAGACTCATACTATAGCTGATGCGGATTTTCTGATTTATGTGTTCAAAGTTAGCAATGATCCTCTCAAAAAGAAACACAATACTGTAGAAATAACAAGAAATATCTTTGTTGAATATTAAATAGCAGTTCGTTTTCTTTTTTTTATTACTTCAACACAATCGTAGCTATACATTTTTACAGATTTGTTCACATTTTTCTAAAGTTTTTCTCCTCAGAAATACACTAAAGTTTCTTGGGAAATGTTTACTAAAAATTTTTTGGACCTCCAAATTATCATTTGGAGTCCAAGAATAATCTACAGTACGTTTTGTGAGGGGTGTTTACACAGGGATACACGCCGTTTGCTTCCATAGCGCTAGACTACCCGGAGAAAGACCAAGGTTCAATTCTGGTCGCTGTCTAGAAGAATCTTTTCTACGCCTTTCTTAGTCCGGATCGCGAGTTAAACAACAGCTGGCAAAAAGCATTTCTTCTCTCTCCCAGAAATTCGGTTTTTAACCGTGCATCTCAAAACGCGACTGGTGAACTCACACCATTACATTCAGTCAGTAATATCAGTGGTGAAAGCCTTCGTAGCTCAATCAGTATAGACGAATCCCTTTGATTGGAAAGATCTGAGTTCGAATACCGTCTACGACGCGAAGAATCTTTATCGGGGCTTTTCAACTAAAGGTGAGTTAGCCTGGTCTCATACAAGCACATCAAATTAATATTTGGTCTGCTGTTTTCGGCGCAATTTTTTCCAAATTGGGTGGTTCTCAACATAGAAATTCCTACGCAGAATTATAGTAATCATGACAAACGAGACATCTTTAGTATTGGCTAAAATTCTAAATATTACTCATCTGAATGTAAGAAATTTCAATTGATTTTTATTTTTATTATCCCATGGTATTATTACACCAGATCATAGAAGTCAAATTCATGTATTTTATAAAGCAACTTTTCTGGGTTGTTATAAAGTTCACATTTAGAAATATTCATACAATTTAGTAAATGTATCGGTGATGCTTCCTCGATGTTACAGATTTTGAAGATGGGGAAGACTTTTATGCCATTGCTAAACTTGATTGGTCTTGTGGGGCTGGTGTTGAGGCGAGAGATCATGGTAGTGGCACAGCGATTAAACTTGGAGTTGATGGTAGCTCCTGGTTTTTCTGCTGAATACCAGTGGTGAGTCATGTCCTGGAGAATCGTTCTTTTTATGTTTTCTTTTTGAGTAGTTTTAAAAAGATCGAAATCTGTGGTATCACCTGATGTTATGGCCATTTTTCTACTTCATCTGCAGTTTCATTTCCTTTTAATCCCAGATGGGATGGGATTCATTGGAAAATTATTTCGGAATCCTTATGTAGTTTGTTTTTTTTATGTTTTTGCAATGTCTCTAAGAATTAATTGATGGCTAGTGTGTAGCAGTTCTTAATAGCTTGAAGGGCTGCTAAGGAATCTGTGAAGAATATAAATTCCTTTGGATTTTGTTTATCCAAATGTCGCAGTACTGTGTTAATGGCTATTAATTCCGCATGGTATAAGTTGCATCCTATACTGTTAGTTGTTTTAGTTCTATATTTTGAGAGCCATAGATGAGTACGCCACTCCCAGAACTGCCATTTTGATTTTTGGAGCCATCTGTGTAGATCCTTATTGAGTCAGATCCATATTCCATTATTTTTGGAAACGCTAATGATCTCAAGATTTCAGGGTTTTGCTAGGCTTTTTTTCTAATATTTCCATATTTCAAAATTAACTATATTTTTCCTGTTTTGATTTGGATGAAATGCTTGGTAGTTGGCTATTTTGTTTGGACAATCCAAGGGAATTTTAGTTTCCATGATTTCATGCATTGTTGATTTTTTTTCTTTATTCTGTTTGTTGGTTGCCAATTTTTAAAAAGTTCTTCTACTACGATGTGCAAGGTTGGCTCTTTTTTCTACAAATTTAGTAAGATTTTCTTGCCACCTCATTTTTAAAGGAACAAAGTTGGATTCGAATTCAGCTACTTCTCCAGGAGTTGCATTCCTTAGTCCATATATTATTCTAGCTGCATTTATCTGAATTTTTATAAGCTTGTCTAAACTGGTTTGTGATGTTTGCATCCAGATAGGCCAATCATATTCCATAATGGATCGGATAATAGAGGTGTACGTGACTTTTAAGGTTTTAGCATCGGTTCCCCAATCTTTAGCTGAGATACTTTTCATGATATTTAGTCTTCTTTTTGTTCTGATAGCAACATTAGTGAAGCTTAGTGATGGATCCAGAGTAACTCCAAGGTATTTGGGGTTTTCATTAAAGGTAATTAGTTGACTGTTGAGCTTAATCTTTGGTCTCCACTTTCTGAGGTGGTTATTAATGGTAAATACCCAAATTTCTGATTCAGTAGGGTTAGTTTTAATTTTTTGGTTTTCGCAGTATGTAGATAAACTTTTTGTTTAAGTGACCTTCTGCTGTTTCTAGGTTGTTGTGAGCTGAGAATAGGACCAAATCATTAGCAAACATAGCTATCTTTGTTTCTTTATTTATATTTTTATCTAAGTCATTTAAGTAGATGAGAAAAAGAAGTGGGCTCAAAATGCTGCCTTGAGGGAGTACGTGTCTTATTTTCACTTTCTTGGAAAAGGTATTATTTATTTTAACTCGAATTGTTCTATTTCTTAGAAAGTCATAGATCCAGTTTAGAACTTTCCTTCTATTCCAATATGACAAAGTTTGAAAAAGAGTTTCTGCCTCCACACCTTGTCGAAGGCATTGCTAAAATCTATAAAAGCTGCAATGGTAGATTTGATAGGTTTGGTTTGAAAGCTATCTTGAATTTCCTGGGTTAAGTAGAAAAGTTGATCACTTGTTGAGTGATTTTTTCTAAAGGCAGCCTAAAAATGTGAAGTCAGTGAAATTGGCCTATAACTTCCTGATAGGCCTTGAGATTTGTTAGGCTTTAAGATTGGTATGATTGTCGCTGACTTCCAGTCTTTTGGAGCTTTTCCTTGTTTTAAGCTATTGTTGTATAGGCGAAGTAGCCAATCTAGGGCTAGGGAAGGAAGATGTTTGATCATAATTCCTTGTATGTTATCTGGTTCACATGATTTATTTGTATCTGGTCTCTCTAAGACATCTCTCAATTCACAGATTGTAAATGAATCCCAGAATACTTTGTTTTCATATTTTGGGGAATTTGCAGCGTTTTTCTGCTGTCGAGCCTGTTTTGATATTTCATGGTCTTTCCTAGTATTCATCCCTAGTTTTCTTATATTTTGAAAATGAAAGGCCAAGGTATTTGCTATCGCCCTGTCTCCAATTTTGATATTTCAATTGATAAAGCAGTGATCTGTCCTAGTGTTAAGATACTAGCACATTCGCACGTTATAACACTCGAGTTTTATAACACTCAGTTTAAAAGTTTAACATTAAAAAAAAAAAAAAAAAAAATCAGCTAACACCTTTTTTTTTTTTTTTTTATTTCCGTATATGGGGAGTAGGCGAGGCCATTTAGCCCTATCTAACTTTTGGAGACTGAGTGGGCAGTTCAAAGTTTAACATCATCTGTTTTATTTAAGTTACATTCATGAATATTGGAACGAGAAACGAGAAATAGCTCTGTTTATAAAAAACGACAATTTCCCTTCAAGATCGAGTGTCCAATTAAGCTGCACACCCACATGCACATAAGAAGATAGTTAGCAAGTACAGTTCGAGAGAAATTATTCTTACGGATTTCAGTGGCTCTAATTCCCTATTGAAACGTATAGCAGTTTATATGACCGTCAGTAGCGTAAAGGGTAGATGTGCCAGATATCCTGAAACAAAATCGAATAATAAAAGTCGTATTGAATTTTGTAATAAAGAGAAGGTTTAACTTTTTTTACCTTTATGTTCATGATGTGTAGTCTTGCTACATAAATTTATAAGTCTGGCAATAAAATGAGATTCATTGATAGTGATAATAAGGAAAAACACGTTCCCGGATGTTTGAATTAATAGGAAAGTTGCCTTTAATTGCGTACTTAGTGTGTCTGTAAGTGGTGATTTTATGAGAGTAGCTTGACGAGCTGATCTTAACAAAAACAAACGACGTCGTATCGAGCACGGAATTCACATTAGATCTCGGGGGAAAAAATCACTCAAATATCGAAGTTACTCTGATTTTGTTGTTCCTTTTCCTCGGTCAAGAATCGTAATGATTTCGCTTCGTGTGCTCAAGAGATTAACCAAAAATATTATCTTTGGTTGTCGCAACGATTGCGAACTAGACCACACTTTCAGTTTATAGAAGATATTCTCTCTCTCTCTCTCTCTTTCTCTTTCTTTCTTTCTTGGTAGATTCTTCCTCTACTCCCTCCCCCGCCTCCAAAAATAACTTCGTTTGCCTTCTTTATACTCATTTCCTTTAAGAGTACGGGTGATTTTTATTCGCTTCAGACTTCTTACATAAAGTTAATTTACGGGCAAATCAACCAGAGAACACACGCAATGGACAGACCAAACACAAAACCCACTCAGAGCGGTGGATGGCGTAGTGTGTAGACGGAGGATTAAGTGGTGTGGACAGGGAATTGTGTGGAGTGGCGTGCGGTCCCACGAAGACTCCTTAGACTCCCCACGCAATAATCATAATAATAATCAGTGGAGGCTCGTGGCCTGAAATCGTGAGGGTGTTGCAACTTTCGTAATTACAGTGTATACGTGTTTGGATAAAATATCAAAATTATGGTAAAAATTAAAAAAAATTAAACATGAAAAAATATTATTTATTATCGATAAAATTACACAGTTTGGTATAATTCAAAATTACTTAAAAATAAAATCCATTCCCTTAATTGTAATGAAAGAAATGGATTTACAAATTTTGGACATTACAATTAAATCCTTTAATTGTAATGTCCAAATATTTAAAGAGACAGAGTAAACACGATAAGCACTACGAACACTACTACTTGCGCAAACAGCATATAAACAACAGTGGAACTGCGCGACGGACAGTGCCGCATTACGCTAATAGCTCGCATCTCACTATGACGTGCATATGCGTAGCAATATGACACAGTGGTAAACACAGTGTTTCTAGTGTCCTTCGCCCTCCCAAGTGCTACAATATAAATGGATTTTTATTATTTTTTTTACAAAATAAGAGAATTGTATAGGATTGTTGATGATAAAATTAAATATTACAAGCAAATATAAATAAATTAATAAATATATTTATGTATCGAGAACAATTGGGGGTGCTGCAGTTCCGCAGTGCCTATGCACCAGCCGCCCTGATGATGATGATGATAATAATAATAATAATAATAATAATTTGTTCGAAATGGATTATATTCACGTAAGATAACTTTATTACTTATATTATTGGCACAAGTTTTCAAATAACAAAATGGTCAGGTTACATTACATATCTGATTTTTGTGGCTAATTTAAAGATCTACTTGGTTCAAATTTATTACAACAAAAATTATAGAAAACCTTTATCATAACTACATTATAGCGTTTTTTAATAAAAAGGAAGCCTTATCTTCTCTATATGACAGTTGATTCACTTCAATTGCAAACCCTATCAAACAGGTCATTCTTTATAGATAGTAGAACAGTTTATCGTATAAAAAGCACTCCGATCTAAAATCATCATTCCTTCACTTCCTTTTGAAGAAAATCAAACCATCCGTAAACGAATATCTTGTTGATAAATTTGTTTTAAATGATTCATTACTAACCGGCTTAATGCAGCCTGCATTTTCAGAAAACACAGCTTGGGCCTTAATTGTCAAAAGTGCGAAAGGCAATTTGTGGTATCTCGTTGCTCAGCCGTATTGCAGACAACAAGAAGAAGCTAAATATATAGTTTTCCATCTAGGGATGTCTGGCAGTTAAATGTTGCCTTCAACAGGAAAAACGAGTTGAAACGGAAATAAGTTTTTGTTGTCTAGACGAAGAGATGTACAGCCTAAAGAGGAGGGAAGGGTTTGATGAGAATAATGGATCGGATCAAGGAGTCAAGGCCCATGAGGCCATTGCGTTATTTGCCATTCGTGTATTTCGATTTGTAATAGTCCATTAATAAATTTGATATTTTTTATTGATGTCATTATTTTGATTCAAATAATAGCGAAAGGGTTTTTTTCGTTTCAGATAATTGAATACAAATAATGAATTCTATAATAAAATGTATGAACTGAGTTATAAAAGAAGGTTTTCCTTCAACATAACATTAATGTGGAGTTAATGTAAATAAATAAACAAATAATAAAATGTGTCATGTCGTGCAGACGATAAAATATTTCAAAAAAGCCCTTAACGCCTTTTTCATTCCCCAAAAGGGAGTAGGTGGAGCTTCTTTAACCCTAAATATTGAAGGTCCTTCACTGATAGTAAACTCAATAAACGAAGTATTTATGGGAGATAGTGTACGGCAAACAACTGCTGCCATCTCTTGGCCCTAAACCTCAGCACTTGTATGATTGTCTGTAATAATGTGAGTTCTGTAGTATTTTGTAGATATGGTGTTAAAAACAATGAATTCGTTTTAGTGAACCGAAATAATTAAACTGATTCTACAGATCAGTAATTCTCAACAAGTCTAACCGAAGTATTCTCCATCATATTTCTTCCCTCACAATGGTTCACATCGTATTCTGTTTAGATTTACTAATCCACAATTTCAACTAATCATTTAAATCTTCTCTTGACTGGTCAATCAATATCACATCACGTGCAATATCGACAACACCGTGTTCAGCTCATTCATCCCCATCGGAAACAAGCAGGTGCTGAATGCTAACCCCTGATGCACAGGAACCCAGCACACCCTTGCTTTTACACAAACCCTTGCTTCTTGCACGCTTATTACTATTATTTGACACCACCAGGGAGTCCAAAGACTCATCGAGGGAGGGCACCTACTCTACAACTCTCCGTCTCCATCACTCAACCTCATCATCTACACCAACGCCATCTACTGTCCACCACTACCACTAGTATTTTCAGAGACA
This sequence comes from Typopeltis vanoorti, assembly GCF_054136105.1. NCBI lineage: Eukaryota > Metazoa > Arthropoda > Arachnida > Uropygi > Thelyphonidae > Typopeltis > Typopeltis vanoorti. The sequence continues at coordinate 15,677,781 of NC_143563.1, forward strand.
ATCACAAACATCCATGCCCACAGCGGGATTCGAACCCGCAGCCTTTTGGCTGGAGAGCGGATAAGCTAACCGCTCGGTCAACCAGGCTCGCGCTTGTTATAGTTCCCGCGTGTATAGGGAAATCTCTCATCATAAGCACTCTCTAGATCAATTTCAATTTCAATTTCTCTAAGATCAATGGTAACTGCTACGCAGGATCTCTTGTAGCATCTAAAAATCTTCAGATTTCTTTAGGTTGTATCAACTAACAATGGAGACAGGGGCAAATGTTGTTTTCTCAAAACTTCTGAATGGAAAGTGGCTCCATCTATCCGTCATACGCTGAATTAAGTTTGCTCTAGAAAATAACTGCACAGGCATACACCGCTCATACGACACGTTAGGTTCCAGACCACTGTCGTATAACGCATCGCTAACTTTTTTTTTTTTTTTTCATGCTCATTTGTAGATGCATGTAGTGGTTTAATAACTTTTTTAAGCAATTATATATGTGCGTGAAAAAAGCAGTTATTTACTTCAGTTCCGGGAACACGCCCAACCATTTTGGTCTTGAATCTACACCATTAAAATATATAATATTTAAATATAATACATATAAAAAATATAAAAATATAATTCACAGCGAAACACTAAAAACACTAAAAAGTTCACGAAAACTGCACGTCGGTTGATTTACGGGTGCGTCATGTCTCTGACACTGACACTCTAGCTCTGTGTGTGTGTGTGTGTGTGTGTGTGTGTGTGTGTGTGTGTGTGTGTGTGTGTGTGTGTGTGTGTGTGTGTGTGTGTGTGTGTGTGTGTGTGTGTGTGTGTGTGTGTGGCAATGGCAATTCATTCCAATCACGCATCACTTTGAGAGAAAAATTTAGCCCTCATCCCTTTCTCGACAGCATTCATTCTCAACTTCCAAGGATGCCCTCGTGTCCTTTCCTCACTCTCCATAAAATGAAAAATTCCGTCTACTGATATCATGTATGATCTTTCAAAAGTTTATAAGTCTCAATCATCATTTAAATGCTTTTTTTTTTTTAAGTTTGTAAGTCTCAATCATATCACCCCTATTTTCCCTGTTTCTTCTGAACGAGTTCCTTCTGTCGCATGCTGCTCGAGGAAGATGTCCCGCAACATCTCAATAAATGCATTTTTTATTCTTCTCATGTGATTTCATAGCTACTCAATCAGTACTTGGATAATTAAAGTCTCCCATTATGATTACTCTTTTCGCCTCACGTTTTCTATTTGGTGATGCATTTCTTCATCACCAGCAACCGATCCACCAGGTCTGTAACAACACCCCACTATGTAATTGATCTTCTTAATTCCACCTCGCACCAGATGGCTTCAAACTCACTGCCACATGAAATATTGTTATTGGTAGTACTACTACAATCATAGGCCTCAACTCTAACTGGATTCAAGTCATCCGATATCATTAGCAGCACGCTCCCTCCTTTCCTTCCTAAAAATACTGTACCCACACTCGATACCAGTTAGTAGGTCTGATTCTGATACAATCTGAGGTCGCAACATATTTACTAAGGCAACAAACTCTACCCCTTTGTTTCTGACGCTCATTGCATTCGTGTATAGACATAATAAGCTACCTGCGTGCTTTATTTTATATATACTCTTGTTTGCAGTCTGCATGACACAGTTGGGCAACTTGCAGATCTCTATTCTTCTCTAGTACCTTATATACAGCTTGATAGTCGGATCCGGACAACAACAAAATCGTTCTCTCCTCATAATCATTTCTCTGATAATCTCCATTTACATAACATTGTCGCTCTTACGCATAGATTCTGAACATTTTTCCCATCATAATTTAGCTTCCCTGACTCTCTGTTAAGTTACATACCAATTAATACAAGCGGATTTCCAAAAAATAAGGTAACACGTTTTTTTTTTTTTTTTTTTTTTTTTTTTTTTTATCGAAAATGTTTAAAAATAGGAAGTTGAAATTGTACACCAAGAAATAAATGAGCGTGCACTGCTTCTCCACAAAGTCTTAAAATTTATTGATGCACTGGCCCAAACGATAGATCAGTTTATCCATCGTTCAATCTACTTATCTACTTCAGTACTAGATGTGGCAGTTTCCCAACGACTAGGGCGCAACCACTCACAAGTGGCGTGCGCAGTGTGTGAAGAGTAGCGTTGTCTTGCATCAACCGATGCACAGTAAAGGTCTGCACTGATTGTCCCCCCCCCCACCCTCCACTTTAGCAAGAAGCCTACCAACAGAACCCCTTGGCGATCCTCTAACACTAGTCATGACTTTTCCGACAGTGAGAACAGTTTCGAAATTTTTTGAGCGCACGAGATTGTGGATGTTTCCAAGTCACGGAGTCTTGTTTGCTCTCCTGAATAAAGTGGATAATCCACGTTTCGTCTCCTGTGACTAGGCGAGCGAGAAAATCCTTTCTTTTATTGCTGTATTGCAAGAGATTCTCCAAACACCCCCCCCCCATGCGTGTTGCCTTGTGCTCCTGTGACAATTGTCGGGGCACCCAGCAAGAAACACACTTTTCGAAAGCCAAGGACGTGAACGATTTCGTAAACAGTGGATTTACTCAAGTTGACCACTTATTTCACTCGCCGGTCTTCAAGAACGATGCCCTTAATGCGCGAAATATTGTCTTCTGTCTTGCTCGATAGAGGCCTGCCCGCCCGATGTAGATTTTCAATGTCACCACGGTCCACTTTAAATTCATTGCACCAAAAACACACGGCTTCCTTGACATCACCTTTTCGCCATACACAGCAACCAGTTCACGGTGAAGGTCACTTGGTGAAGTCCCTTTTGCCTGCAAAAAACGAATAACTTCTCGGGCACCTGTTTTCAACCACACTCGCACGGTGGCCGCCATCTTGCAACTGGAATTAGCTGGGAGGCGACAGCAGCGCCACACTGCAATGGCGATCTTTGGGAACGTTATTAACGGTCTATCTGTCCACCGTGTTTTATTTCGTTCTCTTTCAAAACGAATACCTGACTTTTCAAAAACCCCTCGTAGTTTTTCCAGACTTATAATGTATTCAAGTGTACGCCATCCCTCTTATACAAATCCATTCTTTTCTTAAACTCACTCCACCCATCCAAAAACTCGCATCCATTTCTTCGCAGCGAATCGTTTGCCATCATACCCCCTTCTTAATTCTTTTCCGTTATATCTAGACAACATATTTTCGATTTTCACGTTCTCACTCTTCAGTCTCGCTTCTTCCAACAACCCACCCTTTCATATCCTCTCTCAAACTGAACGTATCGCTACTTAAGTTGTTCGTACCTAATGGAATTACGATCTCCTTTTCTGTTATTGAATTGATTGCGTTATATTTTGAATTTCTGTTCCGGGAAAACGTGATGTTATAACTCGCTCATCAATAGCATGTTTTATGACAGTCACCACACCCAAAAAACGTCCTTTTTACAATCAACTTTACCTATTGATTTTCGTTACGCACTAACTTACCTGATTCTTGTTTGTTGTTTCTCATTTTGCTGCTTAATTTTCTTACCCCTCCTTATGTTCCCTTAAACTCCACTCGACTTTCTGTAATTCCTGCGTCATCTGTCTAATAATTTGTTTTTAATTTTGCGATTTTGGTGGTTAATCATTTTCAATATCCTCTTTAGTGGGACAAGCCTTTTTGTTCTCGACTTCGGGGGATGTAAAGGAAGTCGCATCGGATAATACAGAATGTGGATGGGAATACAATTATGGGTTGAACGGGATATTAGCTCGTGCATTATGCGAGAGTGCCTAGAGAATTAGTAGTGCCTTTGTGGACTAGATTGTTTAATGTGAATCTTCGCTCTGGTAGAATCCCAAGGGAGTGGAAGGAGGGAAAATAGTTCCTTTTCCTGAAGGAAGTTCCAAGGAAGTAGCAAATTAGCGAATAACGAATCAAAATGTTTGTAGTGATGGTTAAGTTATTAGAGAAGTTGATTAAAGATAAAATTCGGGAAAGGATCGATAGGAATGGGATACTGTATCGGGGACAGCGTGGTTTTGCGAAGGGTAGGTCATGTTTACTCATTTTTTTATAATAAAGTGACAGCTGAGTTGGATAAAGGTAATGGCTACCGACAAGATACCGCATAGAATTCTGATAAATAAATTACAGCAAATGAGTGTGGAAATGAAGTTGACGATGTCGATAAGCATGGAGAAATACCAAACAGTGGTTTATTCAGGAGCAGAGTCCAAACGAAGGCCTGTGACTAGTGGCGTGCCACAGGGCTCTGTACTTGGCCAACTAATGTTTAATTGATAAACTAATGATGTCAGAAATTACTTCAGGATAAATATTCACTTGTTTGCAGATGATGCAAAATTAGGTAGAGCGCGATGTCCATTTAATGGGGTAGAATGTAAGGTTATGCATTTTGGAGTGAAAAGATTACAAGCTGAGTCCATCTGGAGCAGTATTCTAGGAAATTGATGAAGACAGGGATTTGAGTGTGTTGGTGGATGGAGAGTTGAAGTTTACGGGGCACATAAAAAAAAGGGCTCAAACAGTACATGGAATTAGCAGGTTATTGAAGAACACCCTGAGATGCAGAGATAAGCAGGTTATTGTTTCTCTTACGCGACTGATAAGGCCTAATCTGGATTATTGCGTAGAGATCTGGTCTCCTGGGTTTCTTGAAGATGTGGAAAGATTCAGAGGCGAGGGACCAAGATGGTGGCACGTCTGTGCGATGTTACCTACGAGGAAAGATTAAAAATTTACTGGTTACAGAGATGGGTTGGGATGCAAATAACGAGAGATTGGATAGAGACGTGTAAGTTGCTTAGGGAATTTGATAGGATACGATGTGGAGAAAATATTTCAGTATATGAATAATATTAAAAAATGAAGGGTAGGCCACGAAAATTAAGTTAGAGTGTAGTTAGCGAGGGAGGGAGGGGAGACTAAATTTCTTTGCTTAGAGAGTGATGAATGAGTGGAGTAGATTGCCAGAGTCAGTAGTGCGTACTTTGTCGGTGTGTAAGTTCAAGGAAAAATATGTCAGGTATTGTATCGTACTAAGGGTTAGGGTTCGTGTAGCGGATGTAGTGATGGCTAACTGCAGCTCTGGGTACGCTATTAACGGAATAAAAGACGTTAAAGTATTTTTTTTTAAATATTGAAACAAGATATTTTCATAAAATACCTAATTTTATTTATAATTATTTTGATAATTGCAAATTATAGTCTTGATGGCAAGTATTCTAGCACATAAACAGCGATAACAATCCAACGCACTTGGAATTTTTAATATTTTCCTAAAAGCATGTCTGTCAAAATGTTTAGAATGAGTTCAAAACTCAAAACTGCTGCAAATGTTTTGAACAATAGTCCGAACCCTGATCTAGCTCTATCCCTCTCTAGTTGCATGGGAATGATCGAAGTTCCCAGGTACTCATTGTGAGAGCAGATGAATGCTGTGAAAAAGACGTATTTAGCAACATCGGTGCTAACAACCTTTAATTTAAATTCAAATCTCTAAGTATTGTATGGTTCTATTTTATTCAGCTTTTGATTTAACTGCAGACATAATGGTCCCTAAGGTTTTGTTAGGTCGATGCTATCTATGGTTCGGTTTCATTAACATTCGTGGCTTGTGGAAGCGACTAAATTTTATTTGAAATCATAACGATTTTCTCTTTTTCAAAATAAAACAAAAATTTTAACTTAAGAGATATTTTCGGTCGATCATAAGGACATTAAACACTGTCGATTCGAAATTGTTGACTTTTTTTTTTTTTTTTTTTTTATGGATTCGTTGATTGAACAAAAGCTAATCAAATAACGCAGCTGTTATTAACCTGTGGCAGTGCAAAAAATAAATAAATAATCGATAAAAGAAGCGCATCAACTAAGTTTACTTGAAATATTCAAATCGGAAGGTTTTAAATATAAAAGCCTAATTTATAATACAATTATTTCAGCCAGTGCACGTTTAAATAATGTGGTGGTGTAAGAAATGTATAAGATGTTATATCAGATGTTATAAGATGTTATTATCGTGTGAAATCGTGTCAATTCTTAGGATTTTGGGAGGGGGGGGTGGAACGGTGCGCTAACCACTCTGTGCAGGTGTCTCTGCGTGTGGGTAATTCCATCTGAGGGACCCAGTTGATTAATCGGAATTTGTTTTTCTTCGTTTAGGTCCTCATGGAGTGAATTCTGACAGTGGTGCAGTCGATCGACTACCCTATTTGGCGAGACTTAAGTTCAAATTTCTTCAAGGAAGGAAGGGTCAGGTGTTTTCAATCAAGGCTGAGTTAACCAGTCTCAGACGATGGTAGCAGGGTTTTCCATCCCTCAAGAACAAACAAATTGGCTTCTATACATATAAACACGTATTAGATAGATATAACACAGTACTCGTGCGTGATTTTTTACCTCGTCTGCATTGTGAAACGAAATCGAAGAATTATTGCTGCAAGGTTCGCCCGAAAGAACAGTGGATGATTCTTCTTTGTCCGTTATTCTGCATTTGAAATAAAGAAAGTACGCAATTGTTATTAGAAGATCTAGTTAATGTATAATTGGATTTTATAGTAACAACTGTGTACTAATATCGACACTAATATCGCGTGCTTGCTTGTGGTGGTTTGTATGTGCATTTTACCGTATATAAACATCGTGTTGATAAAAAAGCAAATTATTGCAATTATCGATGGGTTTTAATTAATTCAAAGTGGTACTTTTTGCTAAATTACATACGTGGATGGGGCAAAATATGGAAATTTGTTTCCTGATGGTTGTCGGTGGTTAATTTGTTCAGAAGCGAACAGACATTCAAGTCTGGAGCCTGAATCTGCGGGATTATCCGAAACATAAATGCAGGGAAGCAAAATACACTTAATATGGTGTTAAACTAAGCCGCTAGATGGAGCCATGTAACCGCAGAGATTGGTGATAGGTGCTTTCACAACGGTTCACCCCCCCCCCCCCCGTCGAGAGAGAGAAAGCGATTTGGATTTCCAAATTCTCTCGTGCAATGAATGAATTGATGTCCATTTAAAACGGCTTCCCAGAACTCTCTCCGTAAGACAACTGTCTCATTTCAGTTGGTCTGTACACCTGGAATAAGTCTTTATGCTGTCTGACAGCGTACTTCCCTTCCGTCGTTATTTCTTTATTTTCCTTTCAATTCTTCTGTTTCTCCACAGTCCAAACACGTAATCTTTTCACCCTGGGAGAATCGCAACTCTGATCACAATTCCTGAGTTGTGATTCGCTCGCTGCGGACACTTGCATTGCGAGCATATCCCAATAAAAACAGCCTCCCACTGTAAAATGTCGCTGTTATATTCACTCCCCCCTCTCCCCCAACCGGTGGCATAATGGCTAATAGAGGGAGGATGACTAAGTTTTATTTTCTTTTTTCTCTATCTCTGTTTTTTTTTTTTTTTTAAAGCCGATTCCTTCCACTAACAAATGCCGTCTCAAAATCTAAACAATCAATTCTTTTTTTTTTATTATTTTGTTTCTTCTTCACCCATATTAGTGAACAAACAAACAATACGGAATTTTTTCAAATATTTATAATAAATACGATTCGTAAAATTTAACTTCGTGTAACAAGTACAAAAAGAATGAAGACCACGAGACATCCTTCAGTAGATCTGTCCACTTGCGATCTACTAAAGGATGTCTCGTGGTCTTAGCTGTCTAGTTATCCCAACAAAATACAAGTACAATCACCTAAAATGCCCCCCCCCAACAAAAATTCGATTCTAGTGTACCCTTTCCTGGAATTCTCATAGGGGGTAAGCTAGCATTGCACTCTGCGAGAGGCTAACTAATCAAATTGTATCTGGTTTCGACGAAGCCCTTTGGCTAAAAAAAACCTGGATTCAAATCGCATCTAGACGCGAAGATCCCTATCCGGGTTTTTCAATGAGTTAGCTGGTTTCATAAAAAGATGGTAAGGTTTTTTCCCCATCCCAGAAAACCGAATTTTTTCCATCCTGTAATGGAGACTAAGAATACGCAATTTACACACACAAAATATATGCAGGGTAGCCATAAAATAACTTTCCCTCTTTGGAGGCATCTGTAACTAAAACCAATAAACGGAATGAGACCAAATTTTATATTGAGACTTTTGAAGGCATGGGGAGATGATTTCCGCAAAAAGAAATATTTAGTAGCAAAAGTCGCCGATAGGGGAAATTTTGGCGCTGGCGGAGCCGAAAACAAGCGATAATTACATTAAAGGCAGGTAAAATGGAATAATAACATTTCGACGGTGTAAGCGACAGCCTCGTCACTCGTTCCAGCTGGATATGTGGCGCGTTACAATGATAATAATAATAATTAAACTAAAACAACAACTTGCGAGAGACACAGAAATTAATGTAGTGATTGAACTCACAGGAAATAATGTTTTATTCATCAGAATCAGGGTCCCCTGGACCACATACACGATTTTCAATGTTTGATTGAAAGTGAAGTGAAGCATTTTCCGTAAGATTTTCCAGCCGAGCTATGGCACGGGCGCTTGGACCAGTACTGGTCCCTGTGTCGAAAAACACCGCAGTAGCAACGTTTATTACTGTCTCTTCTTGCACAGTTTTCCGTCCTCTGCCAGGTCTAACTCCTAGTGATGCAGTTTCTTCAAACTTCTTAATCATAGCTCTCAGTGCTACAGCTGACATAAGACCTGTACACAGGTTATGAAGCCTTCTAAATTCCCGAAGGGCCGCTACAACATTGCACTGTTTAAGGTAAAAAAACTTAAGAAGTAAAGCACGCTGAGGCAAGGTAGGACGCATATTGAGCACAATTCGTCAGTCATTCGAATAAATTGGGAACCTGAACGTTCCCAATCCCTTTTCAAGTGGAATTGGTGGCGCTGCTGTCACGTACGCAAAGTAAAATTTGCATAATCCTTTTTACCTGCGTTTACTGCAAATATTTGACAGCTTTCGGTTCCGCAAGCGCCAAAATTTCCCCTATCGGCGACTTTTGGTACTTTTTTTTTTGTGTAAAGCATCTCCCATGCCTTCAAAAGTCTCAGTATAAAATTTGGTCTCATTCCGTTTATTGGTGTTAGCTACAGATGCCTCCAAAGAGGGAAAGTTATTTTATGGCCACTCTGTATATATATATATATATATATATATATATCAAAAAAAAAAAAAAATCAGCTAACGCCTTTTTATTCCCGTATATACGGGAGTAGGCGAGGCCATTTAGCCCTATCTAACTTTTGGAGACTGAGTGGGCAGTTCAATCTCCACTGGTACCAATCAGAGATAGATGGCCCAAGGCTATCACTAATTAAGCGGTACGCAGTGAAGAGAGACGGCTCAAATGTGCCGCCATCTCGTGGTCCCTAACCCTAACACAATATATTTAATGTCTGAAATAATGTGGGTTCTACGGTCGATTTTCTTGAGTTTACAGGACGAAAAACCCGAGTTTCCGGGAGGAAAAACCCGCTTGCCCGTGCCAGAGATCGACTAACTCGGGAACCGGTCGAAAAAAGGCTTAGAAAAATTTCCTCTAGTCGCCGACTAGACTCGAAACCAAGTCTTTCTTCGTGCGGCCAAGCGCCGTGGTATGCAAAGTAAAAACATGAATCACGTGTGTACAAATGACGCTAGTCAACGAATGCTCGCGAAAGTGCAAATATTTCAAATCTTTGCTCGTTTCATGTGCTATCAATCAAGACTCTTTTTATAATTAGTATCCAATCTGTCATTGTGACTATGTCTAAGTCACTATGTCATTATGAACAAGTAATGCGTAATACAATTAAGAATGGTTGCTTTCCTTCTTTGAGTAGTTTTCGTAGGAAATTCCATAAAAGAGTGAAGGTTTAGGTCAATCATATGGTAAATAAAATGGTTAATCCGACGGCATATCATCTATGCCACGCAACTTCATTCTGATTTTTAATTTTCTTCGTCTTACACCCGCTCTACGATGCGAAGAACTTCACAAGGCTTTTACAACCGAAACTGAGTTAGTCGGTCACATGCAGAAGTGGAAATGTTTGTTTGTTTCGGAAACTCGAGTTAACACAGTTAAAATCGACTGCTGTTGGTTAAAATCATAGTTAACAAAACCGTAGTTACAATCCACTGCTGTTGCTATAGCAACAGCAGTGGATCTTAACAATGGTAATGTTTATTTACTGAACTGTTGTAATATAATAATTTATTGTATTTTAAAGTTGCTATATTTTGGTTTTCGCATATGTTGATTTCCCTATAAAAATATGCCTTTTGTTCCGTCTTCTCTACCGAAAGAACGTCGATTATCATGAGAGCCCTCTGGTGGAGGTGAACGCATCTTTCTAGTAAAAAAAAAAAAAAAAAAAAAAATCCTTTTCTATAGTTTATGAACATATCTTTTTAAAAAAAAAAAAAAAAAATCTTGCAACACTGTTCGGTTTTATTAATGGTTCTAGATTAAGACTCTTAACAACCTCACTTTTTCGCTAGATTATGAGGATTTTATCTTATAGGCCGCATACACGTCAGCCAAGCGGATAACTACGTGAATAAACGTTGTAGATTCTCTCTCTCTCTCTCTCTCTCTCACACACACACAAAGAATATTTAGTAGCGCTACAACACGCGGCTAGAAACACGCAAGCGATGGAAGATGAACTAGGAAATAAATATATAATCTTCCGCACTTTATACGTCCGCAGAATAACTAGAGCGATCGCTACATGTGGACACGTGCATGCAGTTATCTGACCCAACTTGCTTCCTACAAGATGGTCTTTTACCAAGCTTCAAAAGCGTTCGCGCGCAATTTATTGCATTTGCGCACTCGCCCATGCGTTAACATACGGAGGAAAAAGGAAATAAAAATGATAAAAATAACAAACAAAAAAAAAAACAATGAAATAATTATGAACTTTTAGGGCGTATAAAGCAAATATCACAAAGAACTTTCCGATTATAGTAAATATGATTTAACTGTAGATAGCCACGACTAAAATTGCCTCTAAATTTATTTCAAAATTATCACGTGACTAGTGACGTACTTGCGAAATGTAACAAATCAGTCAGACTGTTTTAGCCGAGCTTAGTTGAATTTCTGAAAAGAACATCAAGTCTGACGTCATTTAAATGAACTTGCATGTGTTTCTTTCTTTCTTTTTTTTTTTTTTTTCCCTCTAGAATACATAGAATTATTGTCTAACTTGATTCTAGAATCTAGATAATAACCGATATCACGTTTTATATTGTAGTCTGCTTTATTTCTTTGGGAGTTAAAAAAAATGTTAAAAAAAAAAAATAATAATAATAAAAATATGAAATATAAGTGACCGAAAGAATTTCAAGGGAACGGAGAAGAGAAAATAGAGCTTTCATTGCAAGACAATTTTTATTCTATTATTAATAGATTCAAAGATATGAAATAACAATAAAGCTTTTCAACGAAAAAACAATTTTGCAATATTGTCTGTCCTTAGTTTTAGTGCTTAGACTTGTCAAAAGAGGCATCTGGAAAAGAAGTAGCGCGGGCCATTGTTATTTTAGCATTAATGGCTGCCCATGATCTGCACGCGATAGATTGAGCGAACGTGAATGCTACAGTTTATTCAGTTGGGCACGCGGCTACCCATTGTTTACACAGAGCCAAGCGATTCCTGGTAAATAAAGACTGCTACAATAGTACGGGTTCGGCGTGGAGTATTTTAATTCCCGGTCTTTTCTCTTTAAGTGAATTCTGTGCGATTTATCGTCTTTCTGTAGTAGAGCAAAAGAAAGGTCAAGAGTACAAGACATGCGGAAGCCACATAGTGAAAAGATATCTTAAAAATTTAATACAGTATCCGGTAGTGACTTGATGAATGTCTATTACGGTTAACTAATGTCATGGCCACGCTTTTATTCATGTAAGGTTTCACTCAAAGCCACAAATCGCCGGGAAGTTAAAGAACTGTTGACATCAAAAGGTTAGTATTTTTCAAGCGTTGCAAATTCCATGATCTTCCCCCCCCCCCTCCCCAATTCATTGCCTTAATCAATATAGAAAGAGCTAAAAGAATATATCATAGAACAAACAAACAAAAAAGATCTAAATGAAAGAAACTAAACAATATTGTAGCAAACAATGCTACTAGAATAACAGAATTGATTCAGAAATGGCCGATCTTACATAGACTCGATTTTCACTCTAAAAATATTAATTGAAAAGCGAAGAAAATTTCAAAAATAAGCACAAGTAACCTTCGCTGATTTAATTTTAAAATTATTTAAAATATTAGCCGATCTAAACTTTAATATTTGTGTGCTAAAGAGTGGAATGATTCAACAAACAACGGATCGTTAATATTTTCATTCATCTCATCAATGCACGTGCTTCGGATCGAAGAGTCTATTTTTTTTTTTTTTTTTTTTTATAAGAAAGCGTGAGAGGTTTGGGGAGCTCTTGAAGCAGTCGGATTATTAAAATTATGCACTTGTTTTAAGTGAGTGGATCGGACATTCAGTGCAAGAAGAGCTCATTTTTTTTTGTTGTTTTTTGAATGCTGAGACAGATATACATGTGATATGTTTATGCCATGAGAAGCTCGATGCAGTTGCTATGCTTAGGGGGAGGGGACTATTCTTAATTCAGAATCTTCCTATATGAAAAGGGGAAATCAAATGATGGAGGATGACTACCGCAAGTGATAATATAAATTTATTATTTAAAATAAGAAATGGTAAATTTTAGAAATAGCTTTTACTCTATAATTCCATAAAAACTTTAACAATAGCTGTGTTTTTTATCTTGCAGCTAATATTTATTTTATTTTCATAGTTTCTTAAAAACCACATAAAGTAAAAGTCTGTAAACAAATCTCGTGTTATTTTAAAAATACGCCCTCTAACTAGTTGCATTAAAAGTTGTTGTTTTTTATAATTAAAAAAAGTATAATGTGAAACCCCTTACTGTAAAAAGCGGTTTTTTACAACAAAATAAACATTTGTATACGTTAAAATACACTTCCCAACATAAAAAAAAAAATTTTAAATTGTAATGTTTTGTATCACTATCAAACACGTTTCTTTATAACACACAAAACAGCTGATACTAGCAAAATGTGCGTAGGAAGAAATGATAGGGAAGCAGTTGTAGAATGGAATCTGATGTATGTGAAATTACAAACTCATGCTAATGGATCTGCTGTTGCCATCATAAATCATTTCCTTTTATCGATTACAGCTACCGATGATAGAAGACTATGTAAAAGGGCTTATCTATCACACGACGTCATTACAAACACACACACACACACACACACACACACACACACACACACACACACAAAGCTATTCTAAAATAAACTACGCGCGCATTTGAAGTGTTCCTAATCCCATCGTAATCCTAATCTTTATCCGTCTCCGATAATTCACTACTCTTCTTCGTAGATAAACCGCTTTAGCTTCGTATTAATCGATTCTGGTACCATCGAAATGCCTACGATCAATTGGTGTTATGAACATTAAAAAAAAAAAAAAAATCGCATGATAGTAAATAGAATTCTGCGGCCTCACTCTATAGTTTGAGAAGCAATCTTTCGTTCTTGTGAGGTCTTCGTTTTATACACGAAAGAAGCTCATGAATAGACAATGTTAGGCCCAGAACGTCAACCTTCGCGGTATAATCCGTATTATGCATTTGATCTTCTACGTTCCAGTAAACCTTATCATTTTTTGCGCCAAGTACATGGTCGGCCAAGAAATGTTCCGGTACCTTACTCTCTTTTTGAAATGAATTCCAATAATAAAATAAAGTAATAATAAACAGCATTCACTGTGATCGCTAGTTGTTTTTAACATTTGATTAATAACAAAATTTGTCGATGAGTAGTTGATATTTAATTATACGGTATATCGTCTGGCATATAAAACTTAATTGTTATACATCCATAAAAGAAACTGCTAGGTGAGCGCCACCTGGCAGTTTCATTTTGTTTTGTTTTGTAATTAATATTCAAATCTAAAATTTTTCTTGTGTGTTTCTCTATCTGTTCCAAAATAAAATTTAAAATTCCGTCATCATAACGCAATATGTATTTTTCGCAGAGAGCTTGTCTATCCAAGGTATTGATTACTATGAGTTTTAATTTATTTTTATATCGCTAAGGGAAGACAGTTTTCATAAAATTTAAAACTAAGTTCAAATCAAAATAAAAATTAAACGTGTTTTATATAAACGAATTAAAAAATTAACTTTTCTTTAATAATCTTTTATTTAATTATAATTCATAGAAACAATTGCAAATCTCAAATGTCATCTCTCAATGTCGGCAGATGGCGCTGCCTACTTATCCATTCTTTTTCAGATTCGCTTTCCAATGGCTGGATATGTATGATCCTAATTAGACTTGTCACCTTGACAAAATTATAATGTGTATTATCTTCCTCCCAGTAATACGTTTCGTAAGGAAAATTGGATTCTACAGTGATTCATGATGAAAGAATGAGAGTAATTAAAAACTAAAACACCACATACTCATGAGTTTGGCGAAGGCAAAGAGCTTATTAAAATATTTGTCATAGCTGAAATTCGCCAGCACATTTTTTAACATCATGTGTATTGCGTAGTTGATTTGCGTTTAAAATCACATGGCACTGATCGTTTGCATTTTCCACTACAGAAAAGGTGATTGGCTGTTGACTGATACTCAAAGGGTCGTGGACTATGAACACTAAGGGTATAGTCGTTGACAAGCTAATATTAGACTGCGGTAAACCATACTAGTTTAAAGCAGTGTTTCCCAACGATTTTGATGCCCTCCCCCCAGCATAATAGTCAGCCAAGTTCTGAAAAAGTATAATATAAATACGTACTTTAAATAAGAAAGGTAAAACTGTTTTTAATTTGACTTTCTTCAATGAATATAAATTTTATATTACATTTTGTATATTATAAAACATAAATCGAACTGAACTCGGGAAAATAAAATCCAAGTTAATGCGATCCTTGAGTTTGATGTCTGATTTAGTCATTTTCAATCTCAAATCCCCATGGTTTGTGATATCCAGATGATTTCTTTTTTTCAGTAGCAAGTCATTTACGGCACTAAAGCCACATTCAACTAAATATGACGACGGGAAGAGCAAAAGTTTTTTTTTTTTTTTTTTTTTTTGCGAAACTAGTTGAATTTCCGTATTTCGTTTGTCTCATCAGATAGCCATGCCATTGTTCCTTTTATCTTGAATAATGTTCTGATAGACTCATAATTTTGCTTTTCTGAGAGTTCCTCTCGATACTGTATTTATGTTGACTGCTGTACTAGTGATGTCGGCTTTTTTCCTAGGAAAATCAAGGTTACAACATCGACAATTTATCACCGACAATGGTGAATTTTTTTGAGTATATCGGTGATGAGGTGAGGTGATGAATGAAACATCATTTTCTAATTGTCCCCCAAAATATTCAAATTCCCCCCCCCCCTGTGGGACGTATGCCCCACGTTGAGAAACACTGGTTTAAAGGAAGGAAAATCGCGTTTACAAAAGACACAAAGAGAAATCCAGGCTGGCTATGGGTTAGCCAATGTATTTGTATCCTTTTGTTAAGTCACCACAAAGATTTGTAAGGTGATAAATTCAATAACTGGTGGATTGAATTACCATTAAAAATAAACAATAAAAAAATTGTTTATTTTATTTTATTTTTTTATGTGAATTCAACGCACGAAATCCTGTATATTTTACAGTAATGTACTTGGACTAAATGACTAGCCCAACAGTTTCGATATGTAGACTCTATCAACGAATAAAATGTACGGAAGTGTCGATCCGAGTTAAACGCAAGGAAATTAAAAACAGGAAATTGCAAAGCCTGACACAATTCATACTTAGTTGTTGAAACAGGGTTATTACAAGTCGTACTTGACTCTGGTGCAAATATACTAAGTTTTTCCACTTCAGAATAACGCATCATGACACCCACTGAGCATTCTTGTTTGGGATTATAGTTTTTGACAACGGCCACATATTTATGCTTGCGTTGCTATAACTCCAGATGCATTTTTTATAGGGCAGATGAACGAGTCGCCGTTCAGTTTACATTGGGCTCCAATGTTTTATTTGTTCACCGTTTGTGTGTTGATGAAGGATTGAGTAGTGGAGAAGGTTGACTGAATGGAGTGCTTTCCGAGATGAGTCCTTGAAAACCTTTGGGGTATCGTTGTAATTTTTTCGCACTTTTTTTCACATTTCATTTTTGAAAAAAAGTAGTCGTTTTTTAATGTTATTTTTTAAAGTCCATCATCATCATCATCATCATCATCATCGACGAATAGAACAATTTGAGCTTTAGTTAAAGGCGTTTAGTACAAATTTTAAAACGGAATATCCGGACAAGATAATCACACACGCACAACATCCAATCGTTTTGAAAACCAGAACTAAAGGAAAAACGAAACAAAAAGTTCAACGCAAGGAAATTAAAAACAGGAAATTGCAAAGCCTGACACAATGTTCATACTTCGCTGTTGAAACAGGGTTAGTACAAGTCGCACTTGACTCTGGTGCAAATATACTAAGTACGAATGTCCAGTTAAAGGTCTAGAAAACAGAACCATGGAGGCTCTTCATTGTGTGTGTGTGTGTGTGTGTGTGTAACAGTGAGATATCAAATGACACTGTGCTGAAAGAAATTGTTTTCCACAAATTTCGCACGATTCAGTACAAGTGTGAAGAATTCTGAAGGTCATGATGATCAGTCACTGAAATGTACTCAATCCTTTGAACCTCTATCACGACCTTTGGCCTTTCTTAATTGTTTTCCTTCTGAAGACTTCCTTAGCAGAGAAATAATACCACAACATATTGTGAACACATCTATCCATATCGCACCTATCATCACTTATGTCTCTGGATGAATGAAATCTTATAAAAAGGGCTCCTTGTTAAAATACCTTTTTCAAATTAAATTTGTCGATCAGGAAGGAAAAATATGTTAATTAATTTTGCATACTATTTTAACGTAACTAATTTTATGTAATTTCTTATTTAATAAAGTCCTAGCTCCACAGCTGATAACCTCCATCCTTCTGGCATCATGCCAAGAGTAATATTTAGAAAGCGTAAAAAAGGGCTGTTTCATTAACAGCTAAAAATGGACCGTTTAAAATCGTACATTTTATATCTCAAAGTTGGAATTACTGTGGTTAATGATAGAAAAGTACTTCCTTTGAATGACATTTCGACCTTATTCAAAAGACTACCGCTTTGTGAAGTCTCTAAAATTAATTCAAACTACAAACACGCACACACAAAAAAAGCTCGTTGCTATGTATTGCGTTTATGGAATATACTTTGCCTTCTTTATTCTGAGAAAAAAAGAAAATCAGCGTTTACGAAGACGAGGGGAAATATTTGCCTGAAGTGTACATCCACCGTTTCTACATTCTTAAAGCAAGAGAGTCCTTGAATACTAATTGGATATGATGGCCTTGTATCAAGTTAAGAAGTCTGCATAGCAAGGTGTGTAAATAGCCATATAAATGCTGACTATTGGTTTACTTAGTTCGTTATGCACCCTCTGAGCATGCATGGATTATAACTGCTTTATACAGAAAATGCATAAACATGTTTTTTTCTGAAGAAGTTAGAAAAAACTTGGTGCATTCTGAATCGTTTTTTTGGAATAATAATATAATGTAATGACTGTGGGAAAACTCCATAGTTTTTCATAAAAAACAAAGTACTCGGCTACTAAAGTAGTGATGAGCACAGCATGTGTGTCGAAAGAGGAAGTCGTACGACAATTAATGCTTATATTTGAAACTAAATATGATTAAGCAGCAAGAAAGCAAAATACTAATTGGTTTAACGGAAATAAGAGCATCGATTAACAAGGTTTGTAATTAACATCAAGAAGCTACTAATTAATAGTCAATTTTAATTTTGATAAAAAAAAAGAAAAGTTGTATTTCGAAACAGTCGTCGATATTTCATTCGAAATACGAGGAAATAAAATGTAATTACTATCTGACATTTTAAGGTCTGTTACTTCATCACAGAAAAAAGTAAAAGACCATGCACAAAAGCGTAGGTTTTATTTATTTCTACAAATGCCCTTACAAGAGATGCTCCATAGTAAACTCCACAATTTAGTAACCAAAATTCTATCCTAAATTCCACAATAATCGAATCAAATTTTCTCTATATATATCTACTTTAAATGACGCCTTATATTCTTTCACAACAGAAGCACTTTTCTTGATAAGGACAAATCGGCTTATCTTTATTCACGATAAACAAATATAGCCATACCTCACTTGAGGAATCTTTTAAGAACAAAACCTCATTATAAAGGAAGTTTTTTTTTTTTTTTTTCACGCAATATATTCCTTAACCAGCGCATGAAATGCATTGTCTTAACACCATAATAAAAACTCAATTCCTAGAAAGAAGTTGCTGCCAATTGTCTTAATTTTACGTGGAAAAAGGTAGTATAAGAACACGATGGCTTAGCATCTTAGATTTCTACAAGCGAGAAAGATGGTATAGGAAGTTAATTTCTATTAGATTGACGTTAGAGTCAACAAAGTAACTGCAACTTTCACAAAAGATATTTTAAAAAATCCTCCAGAGGGAACTCTTGAATAAAGAAGGCTTTATGTATAGAACATTTTAAATGTTATAAATAAAGCTATGCTAAATGAGCTGCTGAAAGAGTACCAAATGAAAAATTCATTAAAAAAAAAGAAAAACTTTTCTGATTCAAACAAAGAACAGTAACTGCAGTATTACCTAATTTTGAATTTTACTCGCGAGTAAAAATGTCCTAAGGTCGTTTTTTTTTTTTTTTTCTCTAATGTTATTGTTTGAAATTTTAATTTTTTCCCCCACTGAAATCTTTATTTCTGCAAATAGAAACTTATCGTTCTGTATTCATCTGCAACTTGCTCTTATATAATAAAGGCGTTAGATGAAGGCATTTTTAGTCTTCTGGAGAATGACGAAGGTGGCTGACAACCAATTTCCAGTTGGGACTACAATGACATTCAGCGCGTCTCCCTTTCCGTACTGGGCATAACAGAAATGAGGTGTCACTCACAGATACAGTAAACTAAACTCTCTTTCTATCGCTCTCTTGTAACTTCTTCGAAAATTTCGAAATCTCTTTCGGGGATTGGGATCTAGCCTAATAACGAATATAACCTACAGTACTTGACAGGTTTAAGTTCTAGAAAAAAGGTCTAATTCCTACCTGCATGCTTTTGTGTGTAAATTGCGAGTGTTCTCTTGGTTAGTTTGCCTGGTTGTTGGACAAAAACACTGTCGCCTCCGTACGAGACAGGCTAATTCACCTTCCACTGAAAAGTCCTAATAAAGGTTCTTCGCCCCCTAAACAGGATTCAAACTCAATTCTTTCCAACCAAAGGGCTTCATCGAAAATAACTGAGTTAGGGGGAGGACCTCTATTCCTATAGTGTACCCCATTAATCTACTAGAGAATACTGAATAAACAACTCATTCTCAGTATTTTGTCCACATGATCTCAAAACGATTATTAGGACACTGATCAGGCCCGCCTGGTTGGCCGAGTGGTTAGCGTATTCCCTCTCCAGCCACAAGGCTGCTGGTTCAAATCCCGCCTTGAGCATGAATGTTTGTGATTGTCTATGAAAATACTAGTGGGAAGTAGATGGCGTTGGTGTAGATAATGCGGTTCATGCGGTTCGCTGTAGTTAGTGGATTGAGTGATGGAGACGGAGAGTTGTAGAGTGAGTGCCCTCCTTCGAGGAGTCTTTGGACTCGTTGGAGGTGTCACGTAATTATAATAATAATAAAAAAAAATGTGTCTTTTAGAATTATAATCTATAAGCCACTATCAGATTATCAGATCACCTATATTCTTAAAACAGCCAACTTGTCTATTCGTTCATTCGACTTTTTATCACACAGTCTCTTTCTATTAATGGGTTATTTACCTGAACTTGAATTATCATAATGGCACTTCTTCTTTGTCTAAACCTATAGAAATATGAGAGGGGTGGTTTCTATCCATATACAACCTCACTTGAAACCGAATTCTCCTCTTCACTTGCTCTACTTAGTTGCTAGGAATAGGAACGTTCCTCTTTCTGATTTTACCCCAAGCACCACAACTCACACCGAATCCGAACCTAGACATTTTTGTAACATGAGGTTTCAAATATGCCAAGTAACTGGACATGCCTGAAACCTCGTCAATGCTCTGATACGACGTTTAATCCAATTGGCGTAGTGTATTATGGCTGTCAACTGTGTGTGTCTGTTTTCCGGAATGATAAACTCTTCCACCTCTGTCAGACCAACTACAACTTTAACTGGAAAGCCTGGTAAATGTTCTTCGCATTCCAGACATGATCGAACCCAGGTTTTTCCAACCAAAGGGCATCGTCGAAGGCTGTTGTGCCTCGGAGGCTCTTGGAGTGGATTTTTGAAGACGAAAACACACATCGATCCTCCTCACCGAATTCGTTGGGCGGAGAGTTGTAGAGCGAGTGCCCTCTCTACAATTGTCAAAGTAGTCGGTCTACTTTGACAATTCAACTAAATCCTCTATCGTCGTCTTCAAGATTGTATGATTCCCCATCACCGACATCATTACCTTCCAAAATAACAATCTGATAAATTATCGTTACTTCTAAGATTACAACTATAAAACGATTGTTTCGGAGAATGGCCGCAAGATGTTATGGAGTACATCCGCGCCGATTGTCGAAGGTTGAATTCTTCGCAAGCAGTATCCGTAAGAAACGATTTGATAAAGCATTGGAAGGGAATTTTGTCTATGAATACTGCTTGCGAAGAATTCAACATTGTATACATTCTATTTCTTTAAATATTTGTACATTATATGAATATAATTACAATCATCTAGAGACAAAGGGAATGCATTTTTTGACGAGAGAAATTCGAGCCTTCTCAATACATAATCTCAAATTTAATGACATCAACTTTCATCTTCAGTTTCCTCAATAACAATTCATCCCACCTTCCTTATTATATTCTCTTTGATTATTATTATTATTTTATTCCAAGCTGGAATTTGTTTCGTTTAATGTTCTATGTCATTTTGCCCAATAGGAGCATGCTGTGTTTTAATTTCATTGCTCGAGAATCCCGTTATCCTATTTTGTCAATTTAATTTGTTGTTTCTCTGAGCTCATACAATTCTTTCTTAAAATCTAGATTTTCTCCAATCAAACTTTTCTCTTAACGGAGTGGCCTGACTTACACTTCTCATTTCCAGTTGGACTGATCCAGAAATAAAGTTATTAAGAATTGGCTACTCACTAATGATCTCAGCGCCCTTGTGGGCGCTGAGATCATTACAAGAGTCTTATGCTTATCCTTACAAGAGTATTTATGACCACTCTCTAAAAGCTGTTGACCTTTCCTTTTACATAAATGTACGTGTTGGCTGTGGCCTACATCCTTCATATTACAATCTACATGTCGATTTATTCCTCGTGGAGTATCATTCGCCCATCTAATCTAGTCAGTCTTATTTGTCACTACAAGAATTCTAAATGTTAAATCCACTCCTCCCTTTCTTTTCCAAGATGGACAACCTTAGCAAACCTTTTGAAAACGGTACTTCTCCATTCTACTTGAAATACAGTTCTTACTGAAGATCTAATGCCTTTTTCTGGTATTCTTCTCTACAAGTGCACCAAGAGGGTTCAAGTTAGAAATAAGCAATCATAATGATTCTTGTAGAAGTGGAGGTTGTATTCATTGAGGAAAAGCCTTCCCTCGTTTTCCCCGTTTTCGATAAATTTGGAGCTGAACCATTTATGGATGTGGTTAGCATTTTCCCTCGTTTATATCATTAGAAAAAAGAGGAGGCATGGTTGGTGATGGCCTGTTCATCGGAGCAGAGATCACGGAAATACCAGAAAAGGCATTATGCTGAAGGAGAGCCCCTATAGGGAAGAGATTGGAGGGAGTCAGTGAGAGAGGCGCGATCTATTAAGCGAATAGGCTCTTTTCTGAATAAATCAAGAATTATAAGTACGATTTTTGGTGTACCGCCCCAAAGGTGAAAACAATATTTTAAGGTCTGACGGATTTGGGATTTATAAAGTGTTACGGATTGAGCAGAAGAGAATATTGTTCGGAACCTAAAGGAATACCAGCCTTTTTGGGAGGTTGAAGAGGCTACCGACATGATGTGTAGTTAGATATAAAGGCTAATCAATGAAGAGAAAAATGATATTGATAGACGAGCGGAATATTGTCAAAAATCAAGAAGAGTGAAGTGTGGTCTTCCTTTCAAGAAATAAGATAGGATTAGATGGATTATATTTTCGTAGCTTTGGGTTTCACTAGATTATCTTCACCCCACTTCAGAATTGTTAGAAGATCGATGTTTAAGGCAATGAGCATAGAAGATTTTGATGCTTGAGTCATCATCTGAGTACTACAAGGTTTTATGAATGACGATATGAGTGGGATCGAACATTAGCGTGAGAAGGTCATTAACATATAAAAGGAAGAGTGTAGATAAAGCATAGAACCTTAGAATTTTGTATCGATGGAAAAGCAGATGAGAGGGATCCATGGACTATGACCCACAAAGTTCAGGAAGATCATAGCATAGCATGGTAGCTTGGTAAAAAGACTGCGACGCCAAAATCGATGAAAATAACAAGAGTCTTGGAAATAACAAGCGCGACCTCGTAAGTTTTTTCAAACTTTTCTTTTTCTCCAAAGATGGGTAAGATTAGTTAGGAGATCTGCTGTAGAGCAAAAGTGGTGATATCCATACTGGTATTCACTACTTAATCATGGGTCTTCAAATAGTGTAATGCAGTGGCTGCAATGACCTCTTCCCATTATTTTCGAGGATATTCAGGTGAGAACAATAATGCGATAGTTTGTTGAATGGCTTTTCTTGTTTCGATGCTGTTGAATTGCCAGATCAGTATGACAGCTTGTAAAGGCGACACAAGATGGGCGTCAGTTGTGGAGCACAAGATTTTAGTGCAACTGGAGGAATACTATCTGAATCAGGGGACTTACTAGTATCAAGTATATTTTGTATTTTTTTTGAAATCCTTCTGGAGAAAGATTAGGAGAATGGCGCATGCTGTGGGTAGTTCTTGGAACAGTGAGTAAACCATCGATGCTGAACACCATGTTCAGCATCGATGGTTTACTCAACATTACATACAGACAAAACTAACCTCTTAACTCACCATTTTCCCTCTAATTATTATGCAATGACGCAAACAGATTCTCTCCTATTACACGAAAGACATCATACTCGATGCTTAGTTTCATGTACTGCCGAAAGATCACAAGAAACTTGATTCCCGTCTAGATGCTGAAAAAAACATGTCTGATATTTACGACAATTCTCGATTATTTATGCGATCTGCGGTCTAAAGTTAGTTCCCTATGGTGATAACACTGAGACAGATATACCTCATGATGCAAATATATTACACTAGTATGGTTTAAGCCAGCATCTCATATGATCTCATATTTCTCAATGATCTCAGACACGATCGCCCTGGTGGTCTAAATGCAAATGAAATTTCTAATTTTCACTTGCTTGGACAGTCAGTTAGTTGGACAGCTCAAAGAGATGAGGATTTTCAGTTTTAAGTTCGTTTATATTTAAACACATAAAGTTCGTGCCATTTTTGTTTGTGTGTTCGGTTTGTCTATTTTAGGAAAGTAAAAAGCACTGAAGTTTCTGTATCTGAGTTCCTCTCACGCCAAAGACTTGGGTTTGATATGGATATCAAACCCAAGTCTTTGGTGTGAGAACGTTTTCCATCCAGGAAAACGTTCTCACTCCTCCAAATGAAAAAGCTAACTAATCTTGAATTGTAAAATTCTAAAAATATTTCTCTCGCACTATGAGAGGAATCTAGCTGTAGTGTTTCCAACCAAAGAGCATCGTCCGTACCGACTACTACACTGCGACCCAACGCCACGGCCATTCTTTTAACTGTACTAAAGAGGGCGCTTTTCATGGGGACGAAGAAAATGAGCGATATCATTCTCTGACATATATATCTCAATCGCCAGTGTAATGTCTTAATGAATAAAAGTATATCAACAAGCTTAAATATATCTTTTATGTGACATGAAAGCATAATACGAGGGACGTCCAGAAAGTAAGTTCCGATGGGCTGTCAGGGAAACAAAAATATACTTACAAAAAAAAAAAAAAAAACTTTATTTCAAATTAAAGTAGACATCTTTCGCTACTTTTCTACATAATTTCCGCCATTGTTCAGGCACTTATCATAACGGGGCACCAAGAGTTGTATACCTTCGTCGTAGAAGGTTGCCGCCTGTGACGCAAACCACGTATTGATTGCTTCTTTGACCTCGTCTTGAAACCGCCGGCCACCAAGGAAAGATTTCGGATGTTTGAACAGGTGAAAGTCGCTTGGCGCGAGGTCAGGACTATATGGGAGATGATGGAATAGTTCCCAGCCGAAGGTGGCCAGAAGTTGTGTTACGCCGGCCGTGTATGGGCGGGCGTTATCATGAATCAATACAACGCCCCCTGGTAAGCATGCCACGTTGTTTATTCTGGATCGCACGATGCAGTTTCTTAAGGGTTTGGCAGTGCATACACGCGTTGATTGTGACTCGATAATAAAATAAAAGTACTATTTTCCCGTTACATTACGACTACGCATATTATAACTGTTTAGTCAACATTTGACTATCATTAGACCATCTCAGCCTATTTCTAAAAAGCAAGACTTTCTTACATAGCGAGCCTTTGGAGTTTCCATAATTAAATAATCCCACGTGTGCCACAGTAGAAAATTATATTTGTAAAATAAATATAATTTTTTACTGTGGCACACGTGTGATTTTTAATTACTACTTAAGAAGGAAACCAATCGTATTTCCATTCTTCTCCCTTCGATGTTATCTAAAATAATGGAGAAATCTGTTAACGTTTATTTCTGCGCCATCTAGAAACCTGTCAACTAGTAAACGATTCCCAGTTATGCATTCGCCTCTATCGATCGACAGATTTTCTTGCTTCTATCACTCAACTTTAGGAAAGTGCTGTTAAAAAGTTTAGAGTATACAAGTGATTAGTCTATACATCACTAAAGCATGCTCAAATCTATTTTTTTTTTTTTTTAAATCTTCGCAATTAGGTTACTGGTTTCTTCTTTTGTCGTACATCAGGATCTTCAAATTTTGCTACTAATGGAGCGGTGCCGCAGGCTGCATTCTTTGTATCGTACACTTACTTTGTATCATCTGTAAACATCAATGACCCTTTTAGTTGAGCGAAAATTCAATCCCTGGTTTGGTGATGATGGTCCGTTCCCATGATGCGTCTTTCCCATATCACGGATCCTGAATAACAGAGACAACTCAACAAAAATCTAGATTTTGGTTTTGGTCTCTGATAGATGAAAATAACAGATAATGTATGTAAATAAAATCTGAATTTTGTTTACAACTCTTTAAATATTAATTTTCAGATCATTCTTTACTTCAAAGTCAGATAAACCTGTTAAACGCATACTGCTAGAGAGGAAGATCTCTTCTCTCTCTCTCTCTCTCTCTGAGATAACTTCACTCTTCTTTAGCATATCTCAAGTATATTGTCTGCTTAGAAGCCAAGAAACCATTTTTGTTTGTTTATTTGTTTCTCCATATACTTTTTTGCGGGGGAAACTGGAGAGGGGGATGGAGTAAGGAGTCGACGATAGATGCAGGGAACCAGGGTTCATAAGATTTCATATAATTGAAAACCATCGTTTCTTGCCTATGATAACGGAATTATCAGGAACTGCCATCTCCCTGTTTCTGATTTATTAATCCCTGGTGCCTATCTTGAAAGAAAGTGATTCTCTCCATTGATTTTAGGAAATGCAAACAGTTTCGCTTTCTACTGATGATGTCATGCTTTTGTGTCACAAATGACGTCACAAAGGATGGCTGTCCTCGGTATTTCTTATATATGGTCATCCTCATTAGTCATTTGGAGCTTGATGATATAGTAAGTAGTAATCTCTTGCTTTAATACGAAACAGAATTGCTTATTGAAGAAAACGTCATTTATTTCTTAAAAAAAAAATAAATAAATAAAATCTTATTTCATTTCTGGGAAGAAAGGAAGTACTTTTCAGGAAGTACTTTTAAGATTCGCAAAGCATTTCCTTCCTTTTCTGCCATGGTTGATTGCAAAGTGAAGCTAAAATTTCCCCATTGAGAGCTTCTTCAAATTTCGCATACGTGCATAATATCCGACTCGATATTAAAATACTATGATTTCATTTTTATTTTGTTTCGGAACGAATATAAGAACTAGATTTTTAAAAAAATGAAGATTCTAGAATACGTTTGGAGGAAAAGAAAATATAATTTGAGCGTCAAGGCTGAGAAAAAAATGTCAAACTACGATTCAAAGAAGAGAGAGAGAGCGATTTTTATGTATATATTAGTATAAAATTCCGATATGAACTCCAGTATAAGATCTCTAATCGCATTAAATCGATAGACACTGATCTTCCTGCTAAAGTAAAATTCTCTCTCCCATATCTGCCTGAGATTTATTACTTCTATTTTTACTGCACCACAAATTAATTTCATGACAATTGTCTGTTTTTATTATAATGAAAGATAATTAAATAGTCATTTTTTTAAGATAAAGAGATATGGAAAACCTTGTGCTTTCTTCGGGTAGTTAAAGAGAGAAAAAAAGCTGACAAGAAACACAATATTAATTTTAAAAACCCTCTAATATCTGAAATGTTGATAATAAAAACGGAGAGCACTGAAGCTAGGTGAATCTTTTGAACAACTCCACCGTTTATTAGTTCTTAGAATGTAAATTATCCGCAAATACGCAGGATATTCTGTGGAGAAGTTATTCCATTACATTTATTGCTCCATCGAGTAGTATTGCATGAATTTACATCCGTGTGTCTAATTGGCTTTTCAATTATACTACTCTTACATTATTCAGGCGTGCGTTTTATACTTATTTTATTTATGCTGATTATTGTGCATGCACCATCGAGTGGGGTGCGCAAGTGCAGTGTAATCCAGGCGAGTAAGTGATACGCCAGAGTCACGCAGTACAGCTAACAGTAGTTCGTAGAGTGGGAAGAAAAAGCGGACACTATTCACAAACCTCACATGTTATTATGCAAAATCTAAAACTGACCTCAACCTGGCTAGATGATTACAAATATTTTTTCCCGATGAAAGTAAAACCAGTTTTATGTTTTATCTTTGCATACAAATGAGCATTGTAAAGGATTGTAAAGTAGCAAACAGCAAATATATGTCTAATTGAGAGATAAATATAAATATAACAAATATGACAGTTCTAATGACACCAAACTATAGGGATAAGCGGAGAAAATGATTGACATGAAAAGTTTTGATTTTTTTTAATTATGTACATTTTACGCTTTTTATCAGAAATATAAAGTACAGTTATAAATTATAACAACATACAAAAACAAATAACAGTGCCCTCTTTTCTTCCTTTAAACTTCTGATATCGTATTCACAATCAATCATATGTGATCTGGTTTAGAACTAATGATTATGATAATAATAATAATAATTTTAATAATATTTAAAAAAAAAAAAAAATAATAATTTATTATTATTTCTCAGATAAAATACATACATTATATGAAGACAATTATGCATAACAAATCCTTTCTCGTACTTAAAGTTTTTTTTTTAAATAATAATAATAACAATAACTGTTTACAACAAATATTATTATAACATTCATAATGATGATTATTACAGACGTTTCTTTGCAATTTTACACTCTATATATACAATATCAATGGATATAATCACTCTATATTGTATACTTTTGTTACAGTTATTACATACATTTGAATACATATGATACATTACTTACATTTGTTTACATATGATACTTACTTTACATACATTTGTTTACATAGAATACATATATTAAATACTTTGGTTTACACGTGATACGTACATTACATGCACTTGGTTACATATGATACATCTTGGATGAGAACTAATTTCTCTGCTTTCATCCGCGAAGCTTATATGTAAGCTTATCTGAGGATGACACCAGTTGGTTATTATTTATTGTTTTTTTTTGCTGTGTTGGGAAGCTACGAAATCTATGATTGAGAAGTCTGTGCACGTGCGCGCGCGCGCGCACACACACACACACAATTTGGAATGTATTGATGCGTCGCTGAACTGGAATGTATATGTGATATAATTAGTAGTCTGAGGTCTTGTTATATGGTATGTATTTCTGACTGTCCTGTAGTTGGCATCGAAATAATGTTTTAGCAAAGCTGCATAGTGACATAAATGCTTTGCTGTCAGTATTTTGTGTTCTGACATTGCAATATATATTAAGGTCGTTATTTTCTCTTTGTTCCCATAATAATAATAATAATAATAATAATAAATAATAATAATAATAATAATAATAATAATAATAATAATAATAATAATATGATAAATGGTGGAAAGCAAAACTAAACTCCTTTCCTTAATGCATGTAACCATAAACTTTCAACTAGTTTATTTTCTTTACAATTTGACATCTACAAAGGCTTCCTCTTTCGTGTAAACTTTAAAAAAAAAGCGAAGAAAAAACAGGAAGGCATAAATTTTAGGCAACAAAAGTGAAACAAAAAACATGCGGATAAACACATTTACTTCTACCTCCTCCCCCCTCCCTTTCCGCTACACACACACACACACACACCAAAGCACTCTGCTGTACATTTGACTTTCAATCTTAAAATACGTTTTACAATCAAATATCAAAGTAGAATTCTCACTTCGAAACGTAACTTATTTTTTTGTTGTTGTTGTTCTCGCACTCGCCGATTGACATAGACTATGAACAAACAAATGACACAATTAAGTTAACTGTAAATATTTACTTACCCATCTCAATAAAAATTAAGCTAGCAGAATTCACCCTCATTCACAACAGAAAATGAATAAGGCAAATGAGTTGTGTCGTTTTTCAAACTAGGAATCTTTGTACAATCGATTGTTTATTATTACTGAAATTATTAACGAAGTCAACAAGTTCAGGCTATCTAGTACAGAAGAGAAGCCTAAAGATAGTATTCTAAAAAACTGTATATTAATTTCAGTTACCTTGAATCCGAATATTGCAAAAATATTTGGTACGCACTGAACAATTAAAAACAAGCACATTAAAATATCTCTTTTGAAAGCCGTTGTAGAGATTTATTTATTTAATATTATGAATTATTTATTACTAGTCGACTAGTCCAATTACGATTACTTCGTCTGCCACTGAAGCTTTTGTACTCCTGGTGTTTTTTTTACTGAACTAAGCAATGATAAAATTGATTTAAATTAAAATAAATAAAAACAAATATTAAAAAAAAAACTTTACACGTTATTTTAGCAGTAATTTGTAAAGAACATTATTAATTTCAGTATTGCATATTATATAAATAACGGTATTTATTTTATGTAAATACCGATTGTTTCTTCAATAATTTCTAAGATTTGCAAAAAGAGAACTCCGCTGATTATTTATAACAAATTTAATATCATTATTTATTATATTTGTAATAAAATTATCTTCGTATGTGGTTTTGCAATTGACTATAATCAGAATGTTATTAAATATTCATTATTTTGTAAATATTCCAGATTGAGAAAATAAATAATAATCTCGACCGCAATTGAATGCGGTCGAGATTATACGTTTACAATATCGTTCGGCTGCCAAAATAAAATGGGAAAAAATTAAATAATTTTCCAGCTGTTTTCCGCTCTTGATTTCTTCAATAATTGCTCAGTAGCGAATATATTAATCCAACATAATTACACAAGCTCGTATAAATAGCTAACGCAACACATCTCCGCCTGTCGTCCAGCTATACGAAACACAAATTGAAACAATGTAATGACACGAGTATCATTTTGTGTCATTACTGGTTGTAATGAATAATAAACAGTTGTTATGTTGGTAGAAATTGCAGAGCACTGACTCTTTCTAGAAAAACAAACGAACACTCTCGAATGTTCATTTATTGTATTTAGAAAGAAATTTTAGCGTCATTGCGCGCACACACACACACACACACACACACACACACACACACACACACACACGCTGCGTCCTTTTCTACGAGGAAGTTCAACCAGAGCGTGCTTCGGTTAATTTGTTTTGAACTGATTACAAGTTGAGCAGGATTAAGGATGTAATAGGTCGTTAGCACAACTGGCAGACAGATAGCGCCACCGTGAGACTGTTTTAAGTCAGCGAAGTATGAAGTGAGTAAAGTCATGTGGCAAAGACCAATAAAGGATCTCTGTGAACGTGGAAAGAACTTGCCTCTCTAGATAACACCAACAATTCTTTAGGCTCCATAGCACTTCTTAAAACTTAGACTACTAAATCTCGATCTTACTTTTTTTATGTTGATTTTAAGCTTAATTAAGGCAAGCTCATATTTTGGTTCGCTATTTGCTAATATGCTATCTCCGTTTGAAGGCCATTCACATCACTTTTTTTTTGTGAGTTTTCTGGACATAAAATTTATTGTTTTTAATTACATGGATGTTAAACGCATGGAAAAGATGCTGCCTATTCACCTCAGCAAAAAAAAAAAACGTATTTAAAAAACAGTGCCACTACATAGGCTCGTGATTTTTATCAGAGAAATTTTCCAAAAGAGAAAGTTGAAACGAGAATGAATCACAGAACATTCCTTCATACAAATACAAGGAAATCACCACAAGCTCTTTCCTAACTGCCTGTTTCCCTTTCGAAATTCCCCGGAAAGAAAAATCTTCTATTGCCTATAACGTGAGATCGAAGCGAGACCGAGATCGTGACGTCATCATCGTGAGAATAAAGCGGAATGTTGGAAGAGACGCTACTGGCGCGCGTCTCCCGTCTGTGAGTGAAGACAAGTGTGAAGGGGTGGCTTGCGCCGTTCGGGAGTAAGATTGTTCTCGTACTGTATTCGGGGGCTTCATCGTTGCCGTTCGCGTGGCACGCCATTTTGAACTCTCTCTCGTTTTGACAGACGCCGCCATGACCAGCACACCGGCTGAAGAAACTCCTGCTACCAACGCTACAACCAATGGTGGGACCACAAATGATAGAAATAGGCAAGGTGCTCACAAAACTGATTTTGAGAAAGATGTGGTGTATTTATACCAATTCACCCGATGTCCAACCCTGCCTTCGGCTTCGCCGTTTTGTTTGAAGGTGGAAACGTGGTTGCGAATGACAGGTCTGAAATACGAGGTAGGCGTCCCATCCTTCTCTTGCTGTCAGTGTGTGGATGAAGTGCTTAAATATAATATGCTTGTTGGAATTTAGAATACCTTCGTGGCTTTTGTGCTTCGCTAATGTTTAATGTTTCTTTATTGCTGTGTGAACGGTTTCTGCAGGCTTTGATGCGACTGGGCGTGTGCCTTGATAACAATGGAGGAGAAAGAGCCTTCATCTTCTCACCAGCCATCAGTGCAGCTTCTTACATTCTCTGAGAGCTTATCCTCTTGATCGATAAAAGCTGTACATTTTAAATGCTTAGTTATTTGCTTATTAACTAGTGCATCGACTAATCGATTCTTTGTTTGGTCATTAATTAAACGAAACTATCTTGTTTTAGTTGTATGTAAGAATACAAATAATATAGAAAGAAAAATAAACATGGATGCAAGGAGTCGTTCTCCAAAACGCATATTTTTGTTAACACAAGGAGATTTTTCGTTAAAACTCGAGTATTTTGTTTAGAGTGTTTTTAAAAGCGACTTAAGATTAAATTTCTTTAAGTTTTTCGTTAACGAAAGCGAGTGCGTAATCAAAATACGGTTTTTGAATGAAGTTTTCAAATACTTCCGAAGAAAGATATTAATGAAGTTCTTTCCTTAGAATATGTCGCCATCGTATTTTGCTTGCTATTAATGCCAGCCATTATGGTATGTGTTTAACACGATGTTTGTTTATCGGATTGCGCAGAATCGTATAATTCCAAAGTGCCTGCTTGAGATGCCTTAGTGTTGTAGCTCAAAATGTGGGCTTATGGATTATGAAACGAATTGTAAACGTACGCTGTTTTTGAGGATGTTGCACTCCATATGGTGTGGGTTTTGCTGATGTATAATTGGTGCTTGAGATAGCATACGAGAACGCGTATTTTTTTCGTTTGATATTTTATGTTTATGACTGAAATATCTTAACGTGAAAATAACCAAACTATTTAATTTAAAAGAAATTAATTTTTATTTTGATGTTTTTTATATATTTATAATATTTATAAATGCAATTTATTTATTTAAATGCAATACTTTTAACATTTGAAAATAAATACAGTGAAACTAAAAATAATTCGTTTATGCGTTCATTGGTATTTGCATAGCGAATTTTAAATATTATTATTTTTGTTTTTGTTATTTCACTAATACGTCCATGAGGTGGCATTGTAGTGCAATGCGATTATCGTGAGAAATTAACGTGAAAAGAATATCAATGCAGTCGTTTGGCTATGAATATGGAAGAAGAAAAAAAATGAAAGCAGTTTACTGTTTACAGATTGTTTTTATTTTAAAATGCAGTATTTGCTGCATCCTTGTGATCTGTAATGCAGCTGTTGGAAGGCGGCCAGATTTCCCCCTCCCCCCCATTCGGGAGGTCAGTTATCGCTGGACTTATGTATAAGAAGATAGCTTGTAGCAATATTAGTGTAAAAGAGTTCGAGGGAAAAAAAAGTCCTGGTAAATAGTTTTGAGTTGTCTTTTTTGCTTGTATATTAATGGCGCAATAATGCAAGCAACATATTTACTGAGTGGACTCGCTTGTCCATATAAGTATTCAGTAATGGAATGTTTACTATATATATATATATATATATATTTTTTATATGACAAAATGTTTCGGATTATTTTTGAGTTGAAATTTTGCTTTAGTATAATTATACAAATGCTAGTCTACAATAATTATGTAAATTTAACTGTATTTAACAATAAATGGTTTATTCGGTGCTTCCTATGATAAATGAGCATTGACCTCAGTAGCGAATTATTGTTGGACTACTAAAATGAGTTTTTTTTTTTTTTTTTTTGTAGATCACGGAGGAAATATCTTTCATGTTTTTTTCTATGTTATGATGGGATTAATAGATTTATACATATTTGAATATTCAATATTATTTTAAACAATTACTTATTATTTTTAAACTGTATTTTAAATTAGTTGATTATGATCATATGCTGGTGTTACATTATTTCTAGAAATGTTATGATGTTGTACGGTTCAATGGAGACGTCAATAATCTAAAAGATTACAAGAGATTCAATTTCATAGTTTAGGGGTCTTGCTCTTGGGTATAAAATCTATCGCTGCGGTAAATCAAGTTTAGAGGACCTCAGAACTTGGGAAAGCAATACAGAGCATATGATATGATCGAATGTTGGATTTCCAGAGGCAAACATGGTGAATTTGTCTTAGATGCTGATTTACGTGTGTGTGTGTGGGGGGGGGGGGACATTGGAAATGCTTTCGTATTTTCTTAGCCTCCAAATTCAGATTCTAGTTTAACTCCCCACCCCCTCCCCCAGATTCAGGTCCCTGATTCCTGTACGCAAACCTTTAGCGGGTACATTGATGGTCTGTCTTTTCTCCTTTTTGTTTATGCGCAGAATGCAAAAAGTCCCAACAAAATAAATCTTAGAAATCAGTTGTTTTTTTTTTAAATTAAAGAACTAAGTTTTCGAGTAAAACTTATTATTTAAATTGATTATTAAAAATGAAGTAATTTATATTAATGAAACAAATGTTAAAATATCAAGCATTTCTCTCTCGAACTCAAACAGGTAATGGCAGGCTTGTGGAATAGTTTTATTAGGACAACACGTGTAAGAATGGTAGTTATTTGGCATCCACGACGAAAAAAGGTTATACCGGATCATTAACATTGATAAGTGAATATAAGGACCTTTAGGCTGATGCTTACGTGTTGAGAGATTAAAAAAAAAAAAAAAAGAAGACGCTGACAAACAAAATCATTATGATAGTGAATATCTAGTGATGCAATTTTTCTTTCTCGTTCAATAATAAAAACGTAAGTAAGGTGAAAAGATCTATTCTGTAGTTGTCTAGTGACAATTGATCGCTCTGCCTTTATTGAAGAAGAAGAAATCGGTAGATCAATAGTGCTGCTGTGTATTTCGGCATTTTGCTGTCGACATGTTTGATTTATAAGCTGCGCGCCGTGTAAAAAGAATACAATGTATGAACAGTAGGAAGCTGGTCGAGAGGATATACGATAGGATATAAGCAAGGAAAGAAATGGACGAACTCTGTTCGACCATTGGAGAGGGAAAAAAAAAAAAAAAAAGGTAGTCAGGATTAACTGCAATTGACATGATAGTGCTGTGATCGTTCGTAAACTGGGAACAAGAATTTTTTATTGTTTCCACGCTTGCCAAGCTCAGAAAGTTTCCTGAACTGCTTTGTTAATTGTCTAGAGTAGCGTTCTTGGGACCTCATGGGGTCCTTCATTCCATTTGAATTTTCTTTTCTTTTTTTTACTTATAGATCGGGAAGTTATTCGTATCAAAATTCGGTTAATATCAAACTTAAAACCGATATATATATATTTATTTATTTACTCTTAACACTCGAACCTGTCGCATCTAAAAATAAAATTGTAAAACAGATTTCAAATTTAAGAAACTTATTGCTTAATAATAACTGTGTACTTAAATGTAATAAATTTTCAAACATACTCTTCGTACTTGTCCGAGTCAAAATTTTTCAGAACGATTTTTTTTTTTTTCAATAATTGCTTACAAGCAGTTAAATACCTGTGCCTTGACGTTTGCAATGAGACTTGTTTTGAAAAGGAACTGCCTTTATAATCGTTTAATTAGAAATCAGAAGGGCTTCTAAAAATAAAAAATAAAAAAAGAAGAAGAAACATCTCAGGATGAGCTGGTATCAATTTTGAGATTAATATTTGAAGAGTTGCCTTCAAGACAATTCCAGTGTGAGGGATACTTCTCAGTTAACAACACTAACCTTGTAGGAAAATGCAACCATTCTCTTTGATTGAGTACGATGTGGTTGTAGATCAAAATACTTTCAAGAAACAATTAATTTAGTTGTCTCTCAACGAAACAAACAGCAGACGATGACATACATGATTGCAGTGAACTAGCAAACGAATTACGCCAAGGCCTTACACTCGAGGTTAGTTACGCAAGATCACATGAACACAAAGCAGTCAAACCCATTTCTCTGATGTAAATTCAGAGTTCTGTTTCTTCTGAATGAGGCTTTCTTGTTACATTTTCTTTGGAATAAATGTATGATAATAGCATTTTGCTTAGGAATCTTTATTCTACTAGTTGCCTACCTATATATATTCACAGTCAAGAAAGAAATATTAAAGAAATAATTAACCTACGTAAGCATATTAAAAGGAAGGGCTTATTAGATATCAAATTTTTATTTGTACTTTGCGGAATCTCTGCTTAGTGCTGAGTTGTGGTTGCTTGACTTTTTCCAGAAGGAAACGTACAGAGAAAGAAGGACGGAAATCAACCTTTGTAACTTCCTCGCCCTACATATTACGTGTTCTTTGCAAATACGACGCTCTATGAGTCAACAAGTTAGTCATGGTTGCTTGTTGCTAGGAAATCCCTTCCTGCATAGTCCTCTGACCTTTTAGCCCTCCTCTTCCTTTCTATTACTTGACTTTTCAAATCTGGCGACGCCACTCGGGAATTTGCGACGAACAAATAACGAACTTCGTGTGGTTTTTAAACAAAGAAAAGATAATTCTTTCGTAGCGAATCGATTTCTGTCAGTGGAAAAATTAAAATCATGTAAGATCGAGAACACATTGCTACTACTCAACGTATGTACGGACTGCATTTATGGGTTTCGTTATTTAAAATCAAATATCGATGTTTTTTTTTTTTTGTTTTTTTTTCCAGCTGTTTCCGTTGCATTAACCTGTAAGATGCAAATCGCGCACACACACACGCACACACACTTTACGTAGAAGTTAGAACTGTCACTGCATCCTTGTAGTAAACGCTACAATATTCTAGATCACCAAAAGGAAGACCATTGTAGTTGTTTGGATTCTAGTCGCTTACTGGAATCAATAATACCACTTGCGGGTACAAACAGAGTGTGGCAGGTTTCTGCTGCTGTTCACCAGTAAATCTTAATCTTAGGTACTGAACACGAACGCAACTACTAGTGACGATTGAAAATGGAGAACAGCATTCTACTATTTCCAACTTGGGTTCACCTACTAGCAGCAACTTAGCCATCAGTTCGTTAAAGCATGACCTCCGTACTGTTGCGAAAGCATTCCGCACAATATTATTAAGTCTCCGCAGTGCAGTTTGGAAGAAGAACGATGGTACATTGTGCCCTTCGACTGTAAAAAGACCGAGTTCGATTCTCGTCGTCACGAGAGAAATCTTTATTGGCTTTTTCAGTTGAAGATCAATTTAGCCAAATTCGTACGGGGATAGCAGGCATTTTTTCTCCTGTAAACTCGGAATTTTCATCTCACATAAAAGCAAATCAGCCCTAGTACACACGAAATTTGCAGACAAAAAATACTATTAGTAGCGGTAGATGTCGCTATGTGTAATGGATGGATTGTGACAGTGTGTGTGTGTGTAGATGGAGCTTTAAGTAAATAGCGTGTACGGTGGGTTGCGTAGAGTGGCGTACTTTTCCCCGAGTGTACTAATTTCCGAGAAAACATTCCCAAATAATGTATGTATTTTCCCTTCAGCTTTATGGCTGGTGGGGCAGCATACTCTTCTATACCAAGGAGATGATTATCAAGCAAGATGTCCGTTGCCTTCCTTGTCGTAAGTATATTTATGACTATACCCGTGTGTGTTCACGGGACCGGTTTGCCTCTTCTGGGGGACGAAAAATCCGAGTTACCGGAAGAAAAAATAACGCCTTTAGTCGAAAGAGACCAGATAAAGGTTCCCCACGTCGTAGACGAGAATCGAACCCAGGTCTTTCCGACCAAAGGGCTTCGTCTATATTTACTGAGCTACGGAGGCTCCTCATGGAATAATAATAATTATCCTATGCAGACGTGAGTGAATCTCGCGTTTCTCCCAGATTGGGCTGTAGCGCAGAGTTTCTCTGAGTTAAAAAAAATGGGTTGGGATCCGATGATTGAGTAGTCCAATGAAGTGTGGTAAAGTCGCGCCCTCTGCTCCTAGAACCATCCACCAACTTATCTGTCCTGTGAC
This sequence comes from Typopeltis vanoorti, assembly GCF_054136105.1. Lineage (NCBI taxonomy): Eukaryota > Metazoa > Arthropoda > Arachnida > Uropygi > Thelyphonidae > Typopeltis > Typopeltis vanoorti. The sequence goes on from NC_143563.1 coordinate 15,715,019, forward strand.
TGCTACATTATTCTGCTAGCAGTGACCGTTATCAGTTGGATAAACTAGCAGTCTGGAGTGATATCCCTTTACAACAATTTTTAAATAGACTATTTACATTCAGACTTACTTCACTGGCATCAATGAACCTACATAGTCCAAGCAAGTCATCGTTACCGTCTTGTAGTGTTGCTAATGACGGACAAGATCCGATGCATTGTGCATTTCGATATGCTTCTCTATAGACCACTATTGCATTGAATTCTAGTATTGGTGTTAGTGTGGCAACGCACGATTCTTGTAGATCTCACTCAACCTCTCACATTAACAAGTTGCTGTCTGTGGCTGAAGGACTGCCGTTGGCTGGATGTTTTTTTGGTTCTTCGTCTATTATCGGTGCACGTTACACACTTCTGTACACGAACGTCTCAGTAAGGCGCTATTGCCGAGATCACGTTGTTGGTTCGGTATCACTTTGAGTTCATCGTGCGAACACACGTTATCCCTTGGTATTTGTCTACCCACTTCACATATTTGGAATAAGAATTTGAAGAAGGAGGTGGACTTCCTGGATGATATGAAAGTATGTGCTTCAAATAATTTGTCCATTCGGTATCTGATTTTTATTGCAGTGCATTTATATGATTCTGCATATTATAAATTGTCAAAAATTATTTAGTACTATGAATTGCACAAATACAAGAAAAATGCACACTTCCCTACGCAGAATAACAGTGCATCGATTTTTCACTGTCTTTATTTCATAATTCTGTTATGTAATTGTAAGAGAATTATATTTTTGTCCATATTTAATATTAAGGTGTATATTTGTATTATTCAAATATGCGCCTGTCATTATAATAAAATAAAAAACTTTTTTTTTTGGAAGTTGCTGGTTTAAACTGAGAAACTCAGGCAATGCTTATTATCGTCTATAATCACTGTTTTAGCGTTCAATGAGCATTTAGGTAACTAAAATATGATAGTCCCCAACTGCGCAATTTAGGATCCTCCAGCAGATTATTTCCTCCCCTCATTTTTTTTTTCCCCTTCATTTTTTGAAATGGGGAAGACAGTATATTTCCTCACCGTACTTTGAAGGTTGCAGTAATTTCTGCTTGAAAGACTCAAACTTGCTTGTTTGCCTCTAGTGGAACACGCGGTAATTATTAGTTTTCATTAGTCTCACTCAATTTGTTTGATTTTTCTTAGCCCTTTCTTGAAAGTGCTTGCGTTTTTATTTTTCCATTTCTGCGAAGAAGAAAAAAAAAAAACTGGTGTAACAAATAGGAAACAAGCTATTAACACAACCCATTTATATTTTTAGTTGATTATATGAGTCAGCGTGCGAAGTGACATGACTCTTAGGCTTTTCAAAATAAAATAAAATAAACTTCGTGGATCATAAATATTCCTTGGTACCGCTTTCTCCTCGAACGAATAGCATAACCTTATTCGCAACTCGAAAGTCTGTCTTTGGCCTTCTACGTTTACAAGAAATGCAGTTTCCATATCATTCCCTGGTATATTTTCCTTAAAGATTTTTTAAATCTATTTGACAGGCTACGCCACAGACACCTTTTATTTATTTTTGTATTTGCTAGAGACGGGAGTATAAATTTATTTGTCCATCAGATAACTATTTATTTGAATTCATAGGGCATGTATGCACAATCCGACCAAAGCTTCAAATATTTCTAATCTGTGTTGATCATTTGGTTGGATGCTTTACCATTTGATTTTAGTTCTCATTTCAAGCTTTGTTGTTCTGAAATAGAAAGAACAATGAACAGGATAAATTATGAAATAAATTTATACGATTAAGATACAAAAATGAATAGCAGGACATTGGAAGTATTCAGATCACGACGAAAATTATCTGAGAAAATCTAGTTAACTGCGCATGAGGTTTGTTTCTCTTTATAGGAAGTCCTACATGCCACTTGAAATTTTAAAGATATTGTCTGATATCTGGATATCATCTTTTAGGAAGTGGTTTGTCGTCTTAAATAGGTAGCGACTAAAGGAATGCTAGAAATGATGGCATAAATGTGAGGAAATGATGAAATTTGGCCAAAAATGAAAGAAATGGAACTAAGTACTAAGAATATAGGTCATAAGTGATGCACGATTTCCTCTGTAAACAGAAACAACTGAGATAATAACTACAAATGAAATAAAGCTGGTTTGAGGACGATAAATAAAATGGGAATAAACAAATAATGACTGAACAAATGGGCACAGAACCGTCATATGGAAAATTAACAAGGAATTTCGAAAATACTCATGCAAGGAAAACTGGCATTTCGGGAAGCAAAGTAGAAATAACTTTAAAACGCTTAAAAAATTAAATTAAAAGTGAAGCAGTAGTAAATACAAAGAACTTGAATAGGGCGATATATGTAGAATCCTCTTGGCCACTATTCAATATTTTATTAATACGGATAAAAATAAAAACTAATTACTTTACAAAAAAAATAAATAACAACAAAATCTTCATAAAAACGACATCAGATAAGACAACAAAATAAAGAGAAAAACAGTAAAATAAATAAACTCTTCGAAAAAAGGAATTCCACGAAAATAAATTCCTGAGTAAGTGTGATTTAGGAAAGCAATTAAATTGCCCAGCTTAACACAAACGAATCAGACGATTTCATGTAGAATGGCTAACGACATCTATCGGTGACTTAGCGGATATGTTCAGTGATAATTTTTTTTCTTTCACATATCTTACTATCTTTTTTTTTTTGACTTTGGATAGATAAGTTTTGTCTTCGAAGTAATTTAGTTGAATTTTTATACCTTACAACTGGTAAAAAATTGATCGCTCTAACAGAACATTTTAGCTTAAAAAATCATTCGCATCTGGGAGATTCCGTTTATTTAAAAAAACGGAGCTTAAAGACATCTAGAACTGGACTAGCTTTTACCAGTAGCCAAATAAGAGCTTTTGATCGAAGACGGAAAATGCTAATCAGAACGATCGCATTCCAAGTAAAGAGGGGAGACAGAATAAGGAACAAAATTAACTGACAACATTTCACGAATGTAATAAGAACGGTGAACAGCAGTGTTTGTACCTGTTTAAAAAAAAAAGTAAAAAATGCTATGATATTACGAAAGTGACATCTATCGGCCTTCTCAATGGTCGATTTCAGTAAAATTTATTGAAATTATTTTTGGCAGACGATAATATTACAGTGGCATCTATCGGTATTACTTAAAAAAAAATTCAAAAACATATATTTCATTTAGTTAAACAGTTTATTTTCTTAGGTTCGTCTTATTAAAAATATTAAATTTTATACGGAATATATGGTTTTAGGAGAGGTTTCTCGTTAACTAACAACGCAAGTTATAAATCATAAAAAAAGTAAAAACTTTTTGTTTCACTCTACTGAATATTTGGCATTGATACTTGTGATTTAATAACATTTATCTTTTTATGGGTTTTTTATATTTATATTTTGATTTATTGTCTGGGAAATATGCATCAAAAATATAAATAAATAAGCCTGATATAGAATGAAGTCCCATTTTATCCCTCATCGGGCTTTTGTGGCCATTCTATAGTGCTTTAACAAATGGTGTAAAATCACACAATGTAAAATTGTTACGTAAAGTATACCCAAAGAATGCCGAGTTTGTGTTACTTTATACTAAATGACAGAGGACACATTTATTGATATTTTGCTAAATTGCTGTTTCTTCCTAGTTGCGCAATTTTAGTAATTTAGTAAACCAAGCAATGAAAGAAAATCAGGCTCGCAATCTTTTATTAATTCAAATTTATCTCATCACAGGAAGCCACAATTATGACGTTGCTAGAATGCTTCAGCAAAAACCTTGGTATGAAGTAACAAAAAGATAGAACGAACAGATAAGGGCTGAATACTCTTGTAACTATGTTCTCTCTTCCAAACCGTTACATCTTAAAAAGTTTTGCCCCAGTGATTGCATTTATCTCATATCAAGTCAATCCAGTTGCCTTCTCCTCCCCACAGAGAGATCTGTAAGTTGTTCGAACAAAATTGTTTTATATTAGTGAGGATAGCAGTAGAAGAATAAAAAATCAGCAATTTATTTTCTTTATCGCTGACTATAACTGGTTTAGAGAACTGCGTTTTATATAAACAACGAAGTCGTTGCGTAGTTTGTTTAGGCTGTTGAGATTATTCATGTGAGGTCTATTGAGCGTAATCAATAGACAAAGTTAATAACATGGAGGTCAATGCTGACCAAACACTTCTTCCAGGAGAGAGAAAGAGAGAGAAACGAGGAAAAATAAAATGAGTAATTCTCGGTAGCTTAGCATTTTTAAATGAGTCATCGTCAGGCACTGATGGCTCCATCAGCCATTCATTCATGGGCTTGTCAGATGGAGTGATTCTCGCTAGATTGAGTTGCTTTGGTTTTTTTTTTTTTTTTTTTTTTTGTCGGGCCGAAGATAAGTTTTATCTCCACCCAAACGGTTGAAGAGACTACAATAGTCGTATGAGGTTTTTTAATGTTTTTATTAGCAGTTTGTTGGATGGCTTGTTCGTGTCAAAAGATGGTGCTATTTTTTTTTATGTTTGGAAAGGAGGATTGCATTAACACTCTTCGTTTTTAAATTAAAATCCCCATTGTACTACTTGAGAAAAATTAAGATTTTTTTCCCGACTCTGCATTTTTTATATCTCATCTTTTCCCTCTTTTACCTTGCGGTGTCGAGGGTTTATTAATCATCGGACCTCAAACCGTTCACTGGATAAGGGTGGTCAGACCTACCCCCCAGTGTATCCTATGTCCGTAGTGTTGAGTTCTCAAGGCCGGTTTGCTTGCTTTGCGGGATGAAAAACCCCAGGATAAACTGGGGAAAAAACCACGCCCAAGACCGGTTGACTTGGCTATGGCTGAGGAAGATCCTTCAGCTCTTCACGTCTCCGACGGGAATCGAACCTAGGACACTCCTTCCCCATGCATATGGTTGCATATGGTTGCATATTGAAATAAATAGATAATATGAAATTTGATTTAAAAGTATTTATAAAACAAAAATAACAACAATTTTTATCAAAACAAGAAATAATAAAATAAACAAATTACCGGAACCCAGGAAAGAGTCGTGGACCCTGTGTTGCATGTGTTTTTCTCGGTAGTATGACAAGTTTTCGTCTGTTTTTTTCTCTTTTTTTTTTCTTTTACATTATTTATGTGGTTATACTCAAATATGCCATGGTAACCACTGATCCTATTATTTGTGAGTCCATTAATTACCGCAGTGAAGTGGCTTTAAAAATATTCTGTTTCATTTATGAAGAACTCTTTTTTTTCTTGTAAGTTCATATTATTTTATTTTAATTTAACTTACGTTTTAGTTTTTATCTCATTGCTTTAACTTTTGAATTATCCATACATCTGGCTAACGCCACATCGACCTAACCAAATAATGGGATAGCATTATATTTCAGAAAACCTGAACCACACACACACACACAATGATGTCGCAGTGACAACGTTGAAGACGTCACTGCGTCCATGTCCTGTTTGCATTATCTAGAAGAGATACATATCTATTGGCATTCTTTCTTCCAAATACATTCGCCTATCCTGTCTGAAAACGATGCAGAACCATTCTGTATCACGGATTTCCGAAACAGTGGCGATATTCTGTGTGGTCTGCCCTGTTCATTACTATGGTTGATGTTTAGCTTAGGTGCAACTTTCCTTCTGTAATAAAAGGAGAAGGTGTAGCTCTGCCTAGTATCCTCCTATTAACCTGAATCCCTGCAGACTTTAAAATTTTTGGTTGACTATGGAAAGAACCTGGATTCGAATCTCGTCTACGATAGCAACCGTTATAATGGTTTTCAACTGAAGATTGAAAGAACGAAGTTTTTTCCCATAGTATCTGTGTATGTGTGTGTATATATATGTATGTTAAAGATACCAAGCTATTTTAAACCCCTGGTTTTACAACATTTCCCAAGTAAGCAAACAGCAAACAAGTCAAGTTTGCGCCTGCAAGTGTTTCAAGTCTAGCTGACCCTGCACGTAGTTCAAAACCAAGGCAACTCGTGGTAAAGGTAGAATAAGCTCTGATTACTATTCTTAATATTTACCCTTAATGCACAGCCCATCTCCTTGAGGAGATGTATGATGTTATGTATTAAAGGCAAGGGGCCACTACCCAGACCGGTTTCGACCTTTATTGAGGTCTCATCAGTGGGAGCAAGCCTGGAAATATATATTCTTGATCTTCTACTCGGTTGTAATGATACGTGTTAAAGAATAAATTTTAAATGACTTTAAACCAAGATAAAATATTAAATTTTAATGATAATGATACAACTAGTTTCAGCCTTTTACCGCCTTCTTCAGGTATCCACTAAAGGTAGAACACAGTAAAAAAAAAAAAATTGAAGTTACAAAAAATTGAGAATTACAGGCAAAAAATGCAATACATGATTGACACAAAAACGTTGTATTTTTCAAGTCGTTCTATCTAACGTGCTATTGTTTGTAGCATGCGTGCTTGCAGGTTCTCGTGAGCGCCAGTATTGAACAACTGCAGTATGGCTATCAAGGATGTTATAACTCAAATTGCTGTTCAAATGTTCAGGATTAAGGAGGATTTCTCTGGACTCCACGATTTTCCTTTCAAACTCATCACTACAGCGAAAAATGTTTTCGGATTTATCCCAGCAAACTGAGTGACTCTGTAGATCGTCATGAGGGTTATTAGAGAAAAGAACATTACTGGATAGCGCAGATGTATGTGATCTTTTATAGGAGATGTCTCTCTTATGCTCCTCAATACGCAGTTCAACAGATTTGCTAGTCTGTCCAAAATAAGGAATATTACAGTCGCACTATAACTTGTAAACACCTGGATATTCCAGATTATGATGAATAGGCTTCGGATGGCTTATAAGAGAACGGACTTTAGGGAGTGTAGTGAAAAACGTCCTGATGTTGTATTTTTTAAGGACTTTAGCCAATTTATTGGAGACTGAACTAATGTAAGGTATTGAGATGCTACCTTTTAAAATCAGTAGTTCCCGTAGTACGCTGCCTAGGAGGATCCAGCAGATATTTCTTAATCGTTTTTTCAGAATATCCATTTTGTTTAAAGTGTTCTATTACTATGTTCTATTATTTTAGTTCTAGTATTTATTGTGTTCTACCTTTAGTGGATACCTGAAGAAGGGCTGTAAAAGGCTGAAACTAGTTGTATCATTAAAATTTAATATTTTATCTCGGTTTAAAGTCATTTAAAATTTATTCTTTAACACACACACACATATGTATATATATCGTAAACTACACACGCGAGGTTGTTCAACCATAGTACATTTATTGTAGATGGACAGAAAGTGAAGAAGAAAAAAAACTTGTTAATATTGGATTCAATGATTGTGGATTATTCGCTTTAGGAAATACATGAAATAGGAAGTTGTTCCAAAGAAATATAAATCGATACGATCGAATTTCTCATCCTCTGTTTTAGTGACTGTAATCCCTGGCAAGTGTACAGAAAGTTTTGTTCATTTTACAATCAACTGGATTGTAAAGCTGCCACATGGATTTATCGCAATTCTCGTGTATTGTATTTTATCTTCAACCATTCGTTTAAATTTGACATTGTTAAAGGACTTTTAGGTATTACTCATTGGATAAACACCCCCGTTTAATAATTCGTGTTTTATTTCAGCTATGAATTTTTGTTATCTAAGAGAAAAGGATTTTTTTTTTTTTTTTGGTAGAAGTTCTTTCATATACGAGGGTGGTCTGAAACGTTCTCGGCCTTGACCATAGATGGCAACACTATCGGCAAGATTTTTCTTTTTCTAAGTTGGTACATATGTCATAAGCATCCATGTGAAATTGCAAATAATTCTATCAAGTAGTTTGTTTTATTCAGCTGTCTGAAGCAAAAGTGATGCCTGAATCCCTTCAAAACGGATAGAATTTAGTAGCGTGCGGTTATAAAATTCTTTGTAAAAGAAGATTTAACGCCAAAAGAAATTCATTCGAAGTTCATAAAAATTTATGGGCACTCTTCTCCTTCGTTTACGACAATTAGGAAATGGGCTGCCGAGTTTAAACATGGCCATAGCAGCCTTGAAGATGATCCACGTGAAGGACGTCCAAAAAGTGCGACAACACATGAAATCGTTCATCAAGTGCACAATATGGTAATGGATGATCGGCGAGTCAAAGTGCGTGAAATTGTTGAGAATATAGGCATTTCAAAAGAACGTGTAGGATATATTTTGCATGAAGCATTGCAAATGAAAAAGCTTTGTTCAAGATGGGTGCAGCGCTTACTCAGAGCAGATCAAAAACGCATTCGCATGAAAATCTCTGAACAGTGCTTGGAGCATTTTAACAAGAATAAAACTGATTTTGTGCGTCGATTTATTACTATGGATGAGACTTGGATTCACCATTACACACCAGAATCCAAACAGCAGTCAAAACAGTGGACAGAAACCGGTTGTTTCAACGCCAAAGAAGAAAAAGTCGGCTCCATCAGCAGGAAAGGTCATGGCATCGGTGTTTGGGGATGCTAAAACATTTCATTTATTAATTATCTTGAAAAGGGTAAAACAATAACCGGAGAATATTATTCCTATCTTTTAACCAGACTAGATGAAAAATATTCTTGAGAAAACACCCGGTTTGCAGAACAAAAAAATCATCTTTCATCAGGACAATGCACCTGCACACAAAGGTGTTTTGACAATGGTAATTGTGCACTATGAATTGTTAGAACATCCACCCTATTCCCCAGATTTGGCTCCCTCTGACTTCTATCTCTTCCCAAAATTAAAACTCTTCCTCGTTGGTCAGCATTTTTCTTCGAATCAAGAGGTGATTGCAGCTGTAGAGGGGTATTTTGCAGATCTTACTGTGAACCACTACAGGGACGAGATAATGGCGCTGGAGCATCGCTGAAATACATGTATTAGTCTTAAGGGAGATTATGTTGAAAAATAAAAATAATTTTGAAATTATAATTCGTTTTTTTTTATTGTTAGGTCTAGAACTTTTCAGACCACCCTTGCATCAGCGGCTTTAGGGCGTATTTCAAATGCTGCACGTCATCCCGGGTCACTTCTCCCAAAAGAAATTTTGGGAGAAGAAATTTTCTTCCACCTTCATATACAGATGGGTGCAGCGCTTGTATGTATATATATATATATATACACACACACACACACACACACACACCTGGCAGACAAGCACCAATCATCGAATTCCGTCAGATGGAATGGGCTTGTTGTAGAGATACTGAGCGAAAAATTTTAAAATGAACTGTAAAGAAAAGCAAAGAAAATTGCGCGTAAATTGAAATTGTGTGTGTGTGAGAGAGAGAGAGAGAGGAGAGAAACTACATACTTTACGGCATTTTCTGTAGCTCTGTAAGAAGTACTATTTTTGTTCTTTGCACTGTCAACCGCAGCTCGTCAACATCGTGAACATGATGTCGCTTGTAACTCGGTGAAGTGGGTAGGAAAAAGTTGATTAGAAATCTGATTTGAAGCTCAATAAGAAACTAATCTTGAAACCCGCAAAGTATTTTGCGAGTCTCCTAAGTGATTTCCACTAGTCGGACGCAACAAGGAAAAACGAGATTTCTATTGGAAAAGACATTTATAAATGTTCCCATTTTGTCAAACCGTTTTCCGGTGTAAAGTACTTCTCTTTGTGCTTCTCAATGTAAAAACTCTCGAAGCATTTTCTTGTATCCATTAGAAACTTATAGAAGACTTTCAAAACTTATTTTGTGACGTTTACGTATCCTTCCGTTTTTGGAACTGCTTTTGTCCAACTATAAATGGGGATTCAAGTAGCAAAATGCAATGGTGAAGAAAAGTAACTTGGTTTTCTTCGGTATGTCAAATCGTGTTGCCTTCGGTAGTTCCTTATAATAATAATAAAACAATTGCTGATTGCAAATTTTTTTTCTTCATTTTTGGAGAATATTTCATGATCAATTTTTCTGATACATTTTTTGCCTGATTTCGGACATCACATTTCCAAAACCGTCACGGCCTCACTACAACGATGCCCTTTGGTTGGAATTTGCAAGACCTACGTTTTGAATCCCGACTGATGTATAAGAATCCTTTATAGGAGCTTTTCAATTGCAGATGAGTTAGGTCATCTAATATATGGTGATGGTAGGTTTTACTCCTGCGAAATGGACGACCTGTCAGAGAATCCAGCATTGCTAGACGCAGTAGACTATGTCTATAGCATCAACTATCCTATCGAATTCAATAGGTCCGAGTGGAGCCATTTTACTTAGCCATGACAGGTTATTTAACATAATACGTTAAAGAGATGAGATATTCCCACATACGAATAACTAGGGGTAGAATATGGGTTGCATAACTTCTTGCACGTGGTTGTAGTAGAACTGTAACTGCTTAGATAATGATGTCGAATCCAGTAAGCCATGCATCATCCTATGCTATGTTTTTTTATTTAACTACCACCCACAAACATTTGTCTAGTGGAATTCGAGCCGCGACCACATCTATTGACAAAAGGGAAAAGATGTTCCTGACTGATTCATTCCAGTTAAATGAAAAGGACTATTGACTCAATGTCTTATTCCATAAACTTCCGGACAGACGTATTAAAAAAGCGGTTGGACCTTCCACCGTTATCATTTACTACTATAATATAAATTTGTGGATAGTGAATCTTCAACATAAGTCTGAGGTTAGTTTTTCACGTGTGACGTCAGTGGACGCCGTAAGGTCACTTCTGGACCTCATTGCATTTTGGGAATGAAGTCCTGCTGGAAGTGGTAGGATCGCAGATCCCCTTTCCACAAAGAGTTAGTAGAACAATCACAAATATCCATACCCATGGCGGGATTCGAACCCGAAGCTTCTCGGCTGGACATTGGATACGCTAACCACTCGGCCAACCAGACCAGCGTTATTTTGTACAAATCACTCAAATGACTTGTCTTATTCCTCCATGCTTAAACATGATGTTTAATGACCAATCTACGATTCGCGCGTGTGCTTTTACTACGTTAAATGGGTCAATGGAAGCAAAACTTGGGACGGTGAAGCAAATTGTTGTATGGATTCCAAATATCAAACATCGATGAAATCCGTTCAGAATTTAGAATAACTTGTGTGCGAACGTAGGGACAAAAATGATCCCCTCAAAAAGACAAACTTTGTTCATTTTCATGGAGATAAAGAAACAGTTGATGCACTCTGTCATAAGACCATTCACGTACGTTTTTCTTTTAAGCGAAACTTTATCTTCTTGATCGTGATACTTTCTATTTAAGATGTTTATCGATTCAAAAAATCGATGGAGTTGGTAATTGTCTTTTTCATATGCGTTGTGTAGAAGCTGAATACGAGCATTTTTTTCCATAGTTTGTTTCTTAGATTGTCAGTTGTTCAAATACGTCTGGAGAGAATGCCATGGCACTCTTTCTCTCCCAAGATGTATTTGTGTTATTTTAAGGAATTATTTGAAATGGTTGATAGATCCTTGCCAAATACATGAAACATATTCTTCTTGCATCTGTCACGTGTTTAATCCTGTTTTATTTGTTTGCTAGAAGTCAAGGTTAAACTTCTCTCTAAATTCACACCACTGTAAAGAAAGAAGCATTCAGCTTTTTTTTTGAAATAGAAAGTGTTTATAGATCCTATGTTATAGATCCACACGTTATTGTTATTTCATATATTTTAAAATTATGAACACATCAGAATATTTAAATGATAAACGAAATTAAAATGTGTTTTCTTTTAACTTTTTCTCGGAAGGTAGCGAAATTGTATGGGATCTTAAGGTATTCCAAAGAATTTCTACTATCTTTGCTCTTGTCAGAGCAACGACAAGTGCGTGTTTTGCGGTTCTAGAATGTTACACCAAGTAAAATTTATCGACAGGCGGCTCTTGTATATGAAGAGAACTGTTCGTCATGTCTGATAAACTGCTGGAGCGACTAACAGAAACATGGATGGATCGATGTCAATGAAGGGAAAAGTCTCGGGCTTCAAGAGTGTCGGTGATGTGGACGTACTGTTGAGACATGCAATGAATCGTTTCGGACAATTTCTTGCCTGGAAGCGTCATTGTACATGAGGAAATCCTATCGCAGCACATTGTAATATTTGTGCGCTGCCGTCCCAAAGAAACTTCCAATTTGGAACACTCTCTGAGGTGCTCTTGTTCCATGACCACACGCAACCATACAGCAGCGAGCAATGTAATTTAGCAAATCATCAATCGTTAGGTTGGAAGGTTCTTGTTCCCTCCTGATAGAAGTTATCTGCTGATAAATATCACATGGTTCAATTTTGGGACCGAGGAAAAGGAACAACACTTCCTTGTTCCTTTTGTATGGACACAGAGGAGAGATGCCAATCAAAATCAAGAAAATATCGCATTGGGAATTTTTTTTTCTTTTTTATATTCTGAAATTTTCGTAATATTATAATATGTGATATAGACAGACCAACGACATCTACACAGAGGTTGAAATTTTTTTTATTCTCTATTTGAGTTAGGCTAACTTTTTGTATGCGATGTTAATTTTTTTTGTCACTGCTACAGAAGATTGTAAGTTCATTCGGATAATTATGTGTTTTTAAAATATTACATTATTATTATCGGACTTCCATCAGAAGAGTTAATCCATCTGGTATACGTTTTCAGGAGTTGACCATTTTATCGTTGCCCGGTGTGGGACAACCAAGGTGTTTTGATAAAATATGCCATGTTTAATCTCTAATACGGTTTACTAATGATCCATTCCTTAGTGTCCACGGTTGTAATAATTTTACGATCTTTCGTGGATGTATTTCTTTAAAAAAAAGTGGAGAGACGTCATTAATATGAATTGTGTTCAAAATCAGATTTATGAGGGCGAGAGAAAGAAGAAAAAAAAAAAAGACCAACCAGAAGAAAACTAACTCTATCATACCCTGAATTCAAGACTAACTAGAAAACAAAGAACAAAAAAATGACGAAATTTCTCCCTTTCGTTCATATAACACATCCTTGTTTTTAATATTTTTAATTTGTATGCGTTTATCTGTTTATTTTTTACACGTTTCTACAACTAAACACACATAGCAATGCCAATGATCAACTGTGCCAAATCGCATGATCATTACCTGATAAAAAAAACACATTATATGAAAAAAATTGAACCAGTTACTAGGAAACAAGAAGCTGGTTACAACTTAGAAGCACATAGTTTGTTGACATTATTTTTAATACTTGGTAGTATTGTTATTTTTGCTGTTATAATATTTTAAATTCCAGGCAACGACGGAGTAGGTCAAATATTTGAGAATCGTTGTGAAAATCGTTTTCAATTTTTATTTAACTGGACTATTGTCGAATAACACTTCAATAATATTCACCTTGGAACCAGAGTTATAGTAGTACATCGAATATCCCTTTACTGTACAAGAATTCTTCACATCATTCTTCTGCTAATGATTCTAGCCGGTGATACCCTTTCGGGCTATGATTGGTCATCGCATTTTTTTTTTTTTTTTCTCTCCCTTTCCCTTGATATGAGGCTGTTTCCTCTCAGTTTGGCTCTTTTGTTGTTGAGGGACGGTTAGAGTCTTTGCAACTTGTCCCCAATTGCAGATAATTGCATTACAACAAAAGGGCGTTCTTTTTAAGCGAATGATTGGCGTTTTCTGATTCCAGACCAATTTATTATTTTTCTTTTGTAAGAATAATTCCTTCTATCGGAGAACAGAAGTATGTTACAGACTTTAACACTTTATAAAGAACTTTTTCCACTTGCTTGATTGGGTCTCATCGAAACTGTTACGAAGCCTTTGATTAGGTATTTATGGAGTATTTAAAAGATATTTTCAGTGAAATCCGTTGATGAACTCATCGGAAAAAATAGACATTTTTAAGAATTTAGACTGTGTCTCAATTAGGTCAACGTTAATTTGGTAAGTTTTTTGAAGAACATGAAGAATTTGAAATTGACTTTGAAAAATATTTGAATTGAAATTGAATTTTTTTTTTTCAATGCGGATATCAGATCATCGAGAAATTAACGTAATCCATTTCACTATATATGCAAGACATGTTTTGTATTTTTAGCTACAAGATTACTACTTTTATTTATGTAAATTTGATATTTTGAGAATTTACTGATTTTTAATTACATCCGTTTTTAAATGGCCTTTTTAGTGGCCAGATTAAGTCAAACGATACAGAAATGCGTGCTATTATTTGAAAATAAATTGTGATTAATTATTCTACGAACTTAATGAAGTCTTCCACATTCCGTTTCTCTTGCTTTATTTTCTACAAATATTTCCATGGTAACTATTCACAGTCCTCTGTTCAATGTTTAGGTCTGTAACTCTTGTGATTTTTTTTTTTTTTTTTTCTTTTTGACTTTTCAATCCACCCATGGTCCTCGATGTACTAAGTTTAACATTAAAATATACTAAGTTGTGATTAAAATTAAATGTTCCGTGATAATATATACTGTTACTGTAAGAGTGTTGCTATGAAAAATCTTTTTATGATTTTCTCAGATTATTTTGTACTTATATAATTAAAAACAAATAGTTGGCACAACTTAAATGCTCATTTACAGTTAAATGGAATGGAATTTGTATAATAGAATAACAAAACAAAACAACGAAAACTAAAAATATTTATTTTTAGTTTTCGTTTTTTTTAGTGTAAATAGCAAATTTTTATGAATAGGAAAAAAAAAAAAAAAATTGAAGAGAGTCTTACAAATAAAGATCTAAACCGTAAAAGCTGTAGTCTCTTATAACCAGATGGAAACAACCCCGTTTATCTGAAAATTGTGGGAAAAAACTACAAAAACTTCAGTATAAAAATATTCGAATATTAAAAAATTGAATATTATTATTTCTTCTTATTGTGCTATCTTCTATCGAAGGTCAGCGACCATCTTGGCGAACAAACTGCGCTCTTGTGCTAATCTGAGCAGTTGTGCACTGCTCTTTCCTGTCCACGTCTTGATGTTGTCAAACCATGATATTCTTTTTCTTCCTCTGGTTCCTTTGCCACCAATTCTTCCTATCAAAATAGTTTGTAGAAGTTGGTATTTGCTGTTTCTCATGATGTGGCCAAGATATGATGTTTTTCGTTTCTTGATTATTTATACAAGATGTTTAGCTTTGCCAATGGATTTTAAGACCTCTTCATTGGTAATTTTTTCTGTCCATGATATCTTTAGCATTCTTCTGTATAGCCACATCTCAAAGGCTTCGATTTTCTTGATGGTTGTCACCTTCAATGTCCATGTTTCAAATCCATAGAGCAGAATAGACCACATGTAGCATTTCAGCATTCGGCATCTGACTTCCATGTTTAGGTCTTTATTGCAGAATAGTGTTCTCATTTTCACGAAGGACTGCCGTACAACTTCAATCCTTGTCTTTATATCTATTTCTGGATCTCACCGTTCATTAAGCCAGCAACCAAGATATTTATATCTTGACATTTGATCAATATTTTTCCCATTGAGTGTCAGTTTCATTGAGGCTGGATGTTTGCTGATGATCATGTATTTTGTCTTGTTGATGTTTATATTTATTCCCATTCTTTGGCTTTCTATGTATACTCTGTCAATGAGTTTTTGGAGATCCATAATATTATCTGCAATTAGCACGGTGTCATCTGCATATCGAAGGTTGTTAACAATCTTTCCATTTATTGTGATTCCCTCTGAACATTCTTCCAATGCTTTTTTAAAGATTACCTCTGCATATATGTTGAACAGGAGTGGTAAGAGCACACATCCTTGTCTCACTCCTCTTTTGATGTTAATATCACTGGTGGTAATGTTGTCTAATTATTATTTAACTCTGTAAATTCATCAGGTGTAAATTAACAGAAAACTGTATTAATAAGTTTCGACACCAAAAAATAAAATGATAGTTTTGTCTCTTTATTTCATATTTTATAATCTAACAAAAAATGACTAACTTAAAACCACTACGTTACGATTATCTTAATACAACCGGTAACGCTCCTTCAGTCAAAAACTTGTTAGTTCCAACACCGTATTAACAATTTATTGCTTTGCCAATCATGACTTCGCCACCCCGCCCAACACGCAACTATCCTTATATTTGCGTGAGCGGGTCGTATTGCAGAATATTAATCATGACGTCAGCGTTATAATAATAATAAAAAAAACCACAACTGTGCAACAGCATAATTTTAAAGAGTTAACATTTCTGTACATATAAATCTAATTTATGTTGTTTCTCAAAACATGTCGATTTTAGCTTAAACACGAGCTCTCAAAACTTGTTAATTTCTTCTTTATCATGCATATGTTGATTTCAGCTAAATTAAAGACAGTTAAAATGTGCACAACAACTACAGTATAATAAACATTTGCTTCTGTTTATTAAAGATTTTGCATCTTACTGATCCAAAATAAAATTGATATCGTTTTGAGCATGCGCACCCAGCTGTTACTGAGATAATCGTTTTCACCACTGCCTTTGCTTATTTGAATGGCAAATGGATCCATTAAGGCGTGTTCCAGCCTGTCTGGAGCCATCCTATACCAATGACTTTTTTTTCTTTCTCTCTACTCCTCTCTAAGGGACATCTGCAATGATATTTTTATGGGGGGGGGTATCCCAAGCTTACAGATTCGGTATGTTACGCCAAGTTTGTTACGCTAAGAACCTTTCACGGTTATTTGGCAATTCTTCATACGTTTTGGAATCTTTTCACGTAGAAACTTTTTTTACGATTGTATCAGTAGATGGTCGAATGCAGGATCAGAATCGTTTGCTGTCACGCATATTGAAGTTTAACCATAGAACCGTCTCTTATTTTTCTTTCCGGTTCTACTCTACTAGAGATATAGGTCCATGTCCGACCCTCGTGAGAACCGTGTTCTACAGTAGGCCAGTCGTGTGTATGTTGGGGGGGAAAAGTGGAGGGGGTGACGTTGTGTTTCGTGAGGACTTCTTGGCTGACAGCCACACGCACTCCCACTAGTGCACACAAGGTGAACTATCAGCTCTCCAGACCAGGAAAGCGTACTTTATCGATTGGGTCGCGTCTGGTACGCCAGGCGAACGATGTGAGTAACCTGCGCCATCCGATCTTCGCATTGTAACTGGGAGGATGGCGCAGGGGAGAGTGCAAATCGGAGAGGGGGAAGTAGAAAAAAAAAATCAGGAGGCGAATGACCGATCTGTAATAGCGGAACCCACTGTTAGAGGTATTCATGCAAACGGTTAGGAATTAGTGCATTGCATTTCTATCAAGGGCAGGCGATGTTCCTTGAATCCTTTAGAAAAATAAATCTTAGGTTAGAGTTGTGTGGGTCGTGTTTATTTTCTGACCAAAAATGGCTTCACCCAACGCAATTTATGACTGATAGCTACTTACAGTAGATTTCAAAAGCGTTGAAGTATTCACTTACATTCTTTGGTTCATCCTGGTTATTTTTGTAGTTTTTATTTCTGTTTCTTACCAGCGCCTTCTGAAAAACATCGATGATTTTTATGCAAAATTTATACTTTTTTACAAAGTTGTGTATTTCATCAACTCAACTTTACATCCTGTTCAGGTATATTTGTAAACAGCGCCCTCTGGAGAAGCATTCGTGTTATTATCAGTCCGAAATTCTTTAGTTTATGGCGATTATTTTTGAAACTAGAAAAACATCTACGATATTTTATGCAAAACTTAAATTATAAGTTTCTTACAAAGTCGTCTATTTCATCAACTCAACTAATAATTTAGCATTACGTAGTTCATGTATATTTCTAAACAGCGCCCTCTGGAAAACATCAAAAGAATTTATGTCATTATCAGTCAGAGTAATATTTTATTATAATTCTTTTTTTTGTTGTTATTGTTGTTGTTCTGTTTCATTTCTATTCATTTCTATTCCGAATAGCTTCCTGAAAAGTATAACTTTATTAAGATATGCTCTAATAAAACTTCTAATATATTAACACCGATTAGTTATTTTTCATTTTGCATCTTTCTGAGCATCGTCCTCCGAAATGCATACTTTATGACTATATCAGCAACTAAACTATTAATTGATCGTGCTTTTTTCCCCTTATTTATATATTTTAATCTCTAACCAGCGCTTTCTGGAAGATTCATTGATAATATATAAAAATTTGTAATTGTTATATACTGATTTATCTAACGTTATTATTAAATCTGTTTATTCTGAATATTTTAAGGTTTAATTGTTTTGCGGAAAACAGCGCCCCCTAAAGGCATTTATATTACTGTATGAAAATGGTATTTTTATATTTCCAAGGTGTCCAGTTTATTGACCTGAGTGCTAGATTGACATTTGAAACTTTCAAATTCAATTATTTGAGTATGAAATAAGGATGGATCTATAATGTCTTTAATTTACGTGAATATTCTACTGAAGTCCTTTATGCTATTTATTCAAAATATGACATTGGCGAATTCATTTAAATAAATTTAAATTGTGCTGGCGAATTTTATTTGCAGTTATTTATCATATAGAATTTATTTATTTATTTATATTTTGGAAAGGATCTGGTTATTTTAATTGTTTTTCATCATAATTATTTTCTTAATTTAGTGTTTTGAAGTGCGCCCTCTGTACAAAGTCAGAAGGCATTAATTTATTGTACCAAATTGTTTATTTTTTTCTTTCGTATGTAATTTATTCCATTGTTTTATTTTATTAATTGTTTTCGTAGTTTCCGTTTGCAATTTTTGAATACGTTTGTAAATTATTTTATATGCAGTAATTCATCATACCAAAATTACCTATTATTTCGTATTTTCCTATTCTATAATTTTGGTTCTATATTTAGGGTTCTGTGGAAATTATTAATATTATACTCGGTCTCTGTTGTTTTATTCAATAAAAAAAAGTAAAGATTTTTGTTATTTTATTAATTCTTAAATTAATTGTGCGAATTTTTTTTTTTTACCTCAATATCTTTTCATGAAATTTTTGATTCTGAATTTCTATTTTTGCTGGTTTGGTCTGATTTTTGATCGAAGGCTACGAGAGTGCACATGAATTCAATCTGCTCATCTTTCATCTCATCGCTACTCTGTGACTCGGTTGTCTAATTGGATACTAGCCAACTTGTCCTTCCTTCCTCTGATAACATAGTTCCCCCCGATGAACGCGGTTAGAAATTGATGTTGGGATACCACATGGCGGTCGAAGGTCATCTGCACACCCCACCCATCATTGTTCAGACCTTATCATTAAGCAAAGGTGACGTCACTTCCGGGTTGTGAATAATGAGATTATCACTTTCGTCCCTCGCTTGGGGAGAAAACGGGGACTCGTTCGCAATCACCCAGCTGAATAACACCATCATAACCTAACCTCAAGTCATAGAACAGGTGATATAACTGTAATGGTGAGGGAATGATTACATTGGGGAGGGGGGGGACGAGGTGAAATTCATCCAACGCCCATTTTTACAATACCATTTGAAACATACTAAGCAGGAGATACGGTTTCTCCACCCCCATGAAGGTTTTAGTCCCATTCTGAAAGAAATATGCCACGCTAGCTCATATTTTAGCTTCTTTTTAAATAAACATGACATCACGGTTAATTTCGGATATGCTTTTATCTCTATGACCCTTATCTTCTCACTGAGAATTTCTTAAATGATACACTACATTTCTTTGTAATGTGCTTTATAAAGTTCCTCCAACTTTGCCCTCTTTCGTTCCAGTATTAGTAGGTCTTTTCCCCTTATTAATTTCGAATCTGTTATTGACATAATCATTGGACTGAAATTTCATTTTGAAATATCAAATAACAGTCTAAAGTGTCGTAGTAGTCACTTTAAGATTCTTTAAAGTATTATTAGATATTTGATAACTTTTAAGCGATTCAGAAATCGGCAGTACTGCTAAAAAAATATATTAAAATCAAGGAATCCATCCAAACATAGAAACAAACTTAAAAAGTTTCGATATTTACCAACGATTATGAGAATATAATCAGCATCAAAGTTGCCTTGGAGTTTGTATTACTTAAAAGACATGGACTCTTTCCCGAAGTCCATATATTTATTCTTCTTTTATTATTGCATCAAATAGGTTTCCCTATGGCTGGCAGCTGTTTTGAACTGTCCGTTCTCTTAATAATAATAATTATAATAATTTACGTGAGCAAGACGTGGCAATGGCTACGATTTGGATATATTAAAAAAGAAACAGAAGGATTTATTCTAGCAGCCCAAGAACAGGTATTACAAACTAATGCAATGAAAGCAAAAAAATTTAACATCAATAATAACAGCAAATGCAGATTATGCGATCAGAAAGATGAGACTGTAGAACATCTAATCAGTGCCTGCAGCAAGATAGCTGAAACCGACTTTAAATACCGCCATGATCAAGTGGCTAAAATAATTCATTGGCAAAATATGGCTTTCCTGCTTCTGATAACTGCTGGCAACATAAAATAGAGACTGTATTGGAAAACGAAACAGCAAAAATTCTCTGGGACTTTAGAATACAAACTGATCGGCATTCGGAACACAATAGACCTGACATCACAATCATCGAACATCGACAGGCTTCGATTATTGATATCGCAGTACCCAGTGATAACAACATTAACAACAAAGAACTGGAAAAAATTACTAAATATCGAGATCTGGCAATCGAAGTTGTGGCTTAAACACACTAAAGTCATCCCAATAGTTATCGGTGAGCTTGGTGCAACTTCAAAGAAGCTATCCAACTATTTACAGTAATTAAACATCAACGAAGTGACCCCCATATGACCTACAAAAAACAGATCACCAGTCAAATTGTTGTTTAAATGATATCTTGTTTTGACTGTGCATCAATTATGTGAATAAAATAATAATAATAAGAGTGTAGTACACTGTTATTGAGCAACTTGAAATAGAGAAAGTGTTGTTATATTAGACTTGCATTGCTTTATTAACAAAGAGTTATCACAGCCAGAGAAGTGTTTTTGATAAGGAAGAGGAAGTAGTTCTCAAATTTTTGTGTTGAGACGGGATCGTTCTAAAGAATAAAAAAAAAAAGAGAAAACATGATTTATGTTAACAAACAGACGACAGAGTTTAAATAAATAAATGCATAATAGATTTTAGTTTTGTCCAACTTCTTTTTTGAAAAAATCAGTCATGTATTTGGAATTACGTCACTGCTTAAAAAAAAGTAATTTGGTGAATGTAAGCTACCTTTTCCCTTGAAAAATTGGCACTGAAAGATGATTAAAGTTAAAACTCTCTCTCTCTCTCTCTCTCTCTCCTTTCCAATGAACATTTTCAGATTCCCTACTTTAGGTGGGGGGGGGGGATATATAGAATTACATTAGGTGAAAATTTGTAGGAATGGGGGCGAACGATAGAAAGAAGACTTTGCAAGCTATTGACGACCACTCCTTTCAAAAGGAACACTGCGGTGCATCAGCCCTCCCGCTGAAGGCTAATGGGTACATATGAGTAGCGACCTACATTTTCCTCTTAGCAACGGATTTCGTGCATAGCAACAGACCGGGGTTTCGACCGGGGCTAATGTAAAAGGGGAGTGCGTCCAACTAGGATAAAGATGTTGAGGCAGGCAGAACGGGAGGGATGTTGATGATGTACAGAGTAGGGATGCGGGTTTTCATGTTTGCCAAGACAGCTTAAAGGACCGCGCACATAATGCTAGCTAATGGAACAAATAATACAGAAATCGACATCTCGAGATCACGTGAGATTTGCCAATTTTATCATTCTGCCCCCAAAAGTTTTGTTCGCCTGTTTCCTAATTCAAATGTATGTATATATATATATTATTTTATTTTATTTTTTGATATGTCACTTAAGAAATAAATGAAATATTATTTGATCATGATACTTTTCTGCTTTGTTACGTAGGAAATATCAACCGAAACGTCCGGATATAATCTTTATATCGGTCTGACAGGTCTTGTCACGTGCCATTTGTGGGTTCAAACATCTTATTTTATATTTCTTTTAAAGAGGTTGGGGGGGGGGGAGGAAAGAAGGGATGCCCAGATGGCTACGAACCAAACCACTTTCTTATAGAGTTGGAATGCAGTAAGGCTATAACTCAAGGGCACTCTAGCACAGCGATTCTCTATGCACACAAACAGTAATAAACATTTTATGGCATTATCAAGCGTCTTTTACGACTTTCGGGGGATGTGGCGTCTACTGGGCCTTCGTAAATGATTATTCTTGTGGCGAGTTGGTGATCACGTGACAATGAACGCTTCCTGGAGACCTGGGAAAGAGAGAGAAACAGGAAGAAGTGATATTTATCTATTCTTTATGACATAAAAAGAGACTTAATTGGATTCTGTTCAGTATTTATTATTCAATGATTAGTCTTCGTTTGACATATCAGAAAACGTGTATTGAGTTTTTCTATCTGATGTAAAATTATCGAATTAAAATCCTTAGTTTTACATTGTGCAAAAAAAGTAATAAATAGATAAAGTTGGCATGTCAGAAGTGCTCTTAGATCACTTCTAGCATACTGTCACAAACAGTAGCGCACTCAGGGTTTAATCGGGGGGGGGGGGAGTTGAGTAGACGATTTGAGAATACGCATCGCATACGACCCATGACTGAGCATCTGCAATGGTCGCTAATTCATAAGTAGTATAGAAATAGAAGACACGACACAATTTAAATTTTAAAAAAATGAATTTCAATTAGGAAAAGGATTTTTGGAAAACTTTCTAGTGTTTTTTCCCCTTTTTCTTTGGGTGAGCAGGGGGCCCTTGTCCCTACCCCTCTGGGTGCGCCACTTATGAATGCAAAATATATTTGTGCATTCATATTAAGTGACCATTACAAGCCGATATTTGGCTCCGAGATTTTTTTTTTTTTTAAGATTAGAAATTTGACGGTAGTTACAATGGGGGGAGGGGAATAATTGAGGGAAGACAGTTTTACACAATGACAAAAAAATATCAAAGCGAAATATTTAATGGAGCCGAAAAAAAAGTATTTTGTTGATAACAATAATCTATCACATATTTTATCAAACTTAATAGATTATTGTTATATCAATAATAATAGATTATTGTTATATCAATAATAATAGATTATTATTTTATCAGATATGTAATGAAATATTGCCTGCTTTCAATGAAAAAAAAAAAAGAGGACAGAAACAGAACTCATTTTTAGGTGTGTTTAGCCAAACGCATCCAAAATTCAATCCAAAATTCTTGTGGTATACCAGGCATTTCGCGTGGAAGACCCAAGGCACTGTTGCTATGGGAACACGGATACATAACCTCATATCCGTCTTAGTCAACTATCCAACAAATTAATTTTATTATGCAGAGAAATGAACATGCTACCAAAGTTTTATTTATTTATTTATTTATTTTTGTTAGAGATCATGAATTTTTGTGCAAAATGCAGGATTTCTGCTAACTGTTTGGCTTATTTCTGAAAATACGTTAAACATTTATTTATTTATACTATTTATTATTGTTCCTTATAATATCTACGATTTTTCTTTAAAAATTTTACTTTTTTTTTTTATTTACTTGTGGCACGTCAGTACTATACAAGAAAAGTTCCCCCACCCAACACACTGTTTAGCACAGCGTGACGCCAGATTTGCACAACAATCCTCCGAAAGACATTGAGCGCATCTAAGCCAAGAAGGGGGAGGAGATAGAGGGCGTTAAGTCTCTTGACAGTAACTTGAAAGCTGTCTTAATTAGCCATCTCCTTAACATTAAGAAAGGCAGAATGGAAGAAAAGAATTTAGCCTGTACATCGATTGCTACAATAAGGCGCTAAACTTACAGTTTCTATACCCTTCGGGGAGAATATGGAACCACCTTAAGCTGCTGTTGCTCATGGCAACGTGATTGAGACCGAAGTGTTGTAGGGTCAAATGCTGAAGTGCTCTTACATACCTTGCATACATTCTCCATAATGGTACAACCTCTCAGTCTGCAGACTGCATGCAGCTTATTTATTTATTTTTATTTTTGGCCTCCCTGTTGATATCTTGTAATCCAGTTTAAATCTGTTCTGGATGAGCAGAAAAAAATTAGCTCTTTTTATGTGGTTCATTGAATTCGTCACAAATATGCTCGTATGTTCATTTGAGACACTCTTGTAGCATTCAAGTATTACCGTTTTAGTGATTAAATAATACGTAATGGATATTCTATAATAATAAACCCTTTCCGCTGTTCTGTTAAATCCTTTCGGTAAAAAAAAAAAATAAAAAAAAAATCAGGATTATTAGATTTTTCCCACGTAAGACATGAATGTTTGTAAAATCCCTGTTCGGACGAGCTCATATAACTCTATTTAAAAAAAAAAAAAAAAAAAAAAAAAGAAGTTGATTGTATATTTGTAGTGTCGTTACCCTTCCCTGCTTCACCTTCCAGTGAAACGTCTATCATTCGGTAATATTCGAGGTATAGAATTGTGTTCGCTTATAAAAAAACAAGTAACGAAAATACGTGCAGACTCACAAAAGGTGAATTTTGCATATTGTTATTTTACTATGATGTCTTTCATTATTAATTGAATTGAAAGCTGTTTTTCGGTTTGTACTCAAGCGAACAGAACTTAAATATCTCCTAGCTTGTAGGCTTTTGTAAACAATTTGTTAGTGATTTCGCAAAAATATGTAAACACACAGATTCGTTGTTATCCCTCTGCCCAACACACTTCGGAATTATATCAAGAAATATATCGCGTTAGCTAAGAGCAATTATTCATGAAAATTGGTATTTAGGATGTCGACTGATTTTTGATTTTAATTGGGCAGTTTTTAAAATATTATAAATGGTCTCCAGTTTCAGTTGTTGCGACGTGAATAAAATAATAATTTAACTAACACTGAGAATGAAAGAATAGTATGACTCTCAGTAGGGTAAAAACAGCACATTCTAACTATCCTCCACCATAAATCCATGAAAGATTTAACATCTTCGTTTTATTCGGATTAATTAGCTCTGTCACAAAAATCCAACGTAATTACAAATACGTCTTTAAAATCCCACTAAATTCTTGAAATGATTCAGCAGGTATTTTGTGTGTTCGGTTTTATATTTTTTTTTAACGTTAAAATTTAATTACATTTGGTTTTTAAGAAGTGTACATCTTAATACCCATCTATACTTTCTTCTTTATTTTTTTTTTTTCTTCCATGTCTTATTCTAACGCTTGTATAGAAAAATTGCGCAATCTTTTATTTTCGAGAAATGTAAAAAAAAAAAATTAAAAAAAAGCATGCTTATAGTACGTGAACCATTTAAAAGAATTGCTTTAAACAGTTGGATTTTTCTGTCCTTAATCTGAGGCGAATGTCCTTTTGAACGGGTTGCCTCTCTGCCTTGCAGTAGAAGTAAGAAGTTTGCGGTTTGGAGTTCTTTTTAACCATAACAGAAGTGAAGATTTGTTGCATCATTTATTATTGCAATATATTGTATTATTTTAAAGATGAATCGATGAAAAATGATTTAGAAAGGTAATAACATTTTTGTTTTGGTTTATAGAAAGGAATTGATTGAAGTCTTTAAATGTATAAAAGAAATATATCTTTGAACCGAGAGAAATCATCTCGCAGTTGGACAGCAATTGGATTAGAATGGCAGTAAAGATATGACCTTCTGTTGATTGTATGTTTTTTCCATCAAGATATATCTTTTCTGACTTGAGGATATATCAATTGATGCAGATCACGTGTTATGAAATCTTGAAAAAAAAATTGTATCGGATTTTCCTATGATGAGCTGTTTAATCTCGCCAAACGAATACTTCAAATCTTCGGAAAATTTATGAAGTATACAGACTTTTGTAACCTGTTTTTTTACTCAGATTTATCCGAGTTGAAATATTCATAACTTTGTGTATGAAAATGACATCTCGTGTAGGTTCTATCGGAGA
The DNA here is from genome assembly GCF_054136105.1 of Typopeltis vanoorti. Lineage (NCBI taxonomy): Eukaryota > Metazoa > Arthropoda > Arachnida > Uropygi > Thelyphonidae > Typopeltis > Typopeltis vanoorti. The sequence continues at coordinate 15,740,926 of NC_143563.1, forward strand.
ACTGTTGGTAATATGAGTTATGCTAACTTATGTGAGTCATCACAAGGATGGGTCCATTCTTAATATTGGGGGTGACAGCATAGGATGGATGGGATTTCATCTATGTACAATGCATTATGCAGAAATGTCACAGGACAGTTTCCACATAATTTCCAAGGCCCTATCAACTTGATAGAAGTCGTTTTGACGTTACACAACTCTCTCCTTGTTCCAGGATTTAAGTAGGAAGTTGGCTTGTTTGCAGTAATGCAGAATCTGTCGTCTTGTTTAGTTCCTTCCTTCATTGCGAATACAGGAGAGGAATGATTGCAGTGATCGTTGAACCCTGACTAACGTCGGTTGGAATACTCTTCCTTCCTCCAAATAATTAAAATAACTAAAAGTTTACGCTTGTTAAAGGTATTACAAGCTGTGAACATGCAGTAAAGAAGTTTAAGGTCTTGCTAGTGAAGACAAAAAAAAAATCTTTTAGGGAATCATTGACTGCAGGTTCTAATCGTTTGCATCGGCTTTGGCCTGTTTACCATGCGTGTCTCCTTGGAGGAAAAACTCCATGACACTTTAATACTAAGGAGGATACAGTTTTAAGACTTCTGCTTGTCAACCGTATTAGCAATGTCAAATTAAGGTACAGGGGCCCTGGAGGAAATAGATCTCAGTGGGACCCTCTGTTTTAAATATATATTGAGTTTCCTAATTGTGGGCCCGTCCATAACAGACCCCGGCGCAACTACGTCATCACGTATTTCACATGAATAATGACAACATTTTTAAAATGATCAAATATTGAACTATTTTTCAAACAGATGAAGAAAAATATTCTTCATCTGTTATTTTGAAATGTACCCATTTGGTTTCCGATTAAATAAATAGAAACATAAATTAGGACCAACAGGTGAATCAAATGAATGTTTACATGTAGAAGAATTTTTCTACATATATTATTATTTTTCATTATCGTCTTCTGTAATTAAGACAATGGCGAAGTATACCATCGATTTTATGGAGATTTTTTCTTTGAACATTCAGTTTTTGTCGCGATAATTATTATCATGACGTATTTTTACCATTCATTTTGTAATCTATCTTCTTAAGTGTACCGTAAGACATTCTCATCAACTTTTTTAACCAATAATTATATTTTTATGGTTGTTAAAGGAATTGGAAGTGCTGATTTTCTTCACCCAACCTATTATCCATGTTCTTTTATTAGTTTTTTTTTTTCATGTACGATATTTTATTTTTAAATTTTATATTTGGTCGTTGTTTTCCTGCACCTGACAAATCAAAACGTTACATTTTCGTATCACAGCATTGATTGCATTTTATTTTTAACAGGAACACAGTACTGTTATTGTCTTGTGACACTTTGTTGTGCTTACAAAGGAAAGTATCTTGCTGGAAAAAGTATGGCCCTTTGCCTTAAAATTTCATAAGTGCAGGACATACAATTATTCAGAACTTGGAGGGCAATGCAGTTATAACTCACAGCATTCGTTCGATGGAATGCCAACAGATCAATCTCTTCCATCCGATGCTAGAGAATTGAAAAGTCCTCTTTTCACTTGGGCACAGTCTATTATTTGTGGTTCAGTTTTTAATTCAAACTGAACTGTGTTTGCGCTGACGTCTTCTTTATATATGTACTGATTTCCATCTGTATTATTTACATAGCTTCTATTTGGATGTTGTACGTACTGTGTATATATGTGTATATGTATGTGTGTATATGTATATAATGTGTGAGCTTCTAGTAGTATCCCAATACATTTTTCAACACAGCGTATTATTATTAAAAATATATTGTAAATTCACATTTCATATCCATCCCATAAGTTTTACGGCACACTTAAAGTATAACATATACAAAATTATATTGTTAAAAACTTTTCGTTTTATTTTTTAGTATTGATTCGCCAAAATTCAGTTTTGGAGATAAATTACAGCTAAATTTAGTACGAAACAACAAATATTTGATTAATAGTTTCCATTGTTAGAATTGTGTTTCACTGCAACCAGTCTTGGGTGGAAGGGATAAAATTTGCAAATACAGACAATAATAAAGAAAAACAGTGTGTGTGTTCTTATATAAGATAGCGGAGAATACACACACACACACTCCACTTATGTTTTTATTTCTTTTCTGATGCAGTCTTAAATCCACGTTATTTCTGTATTTAAACTTAATAAAAATCCCGATTCCCAAAACGGATGTATAAATAGTTTTGAAAAAACAACAACAAAAAAAAAAGAAAGAAAGAAAGAAAGAAGCAGTATTTTGTGCTCATGGAAAGCGCATGAAGCTATCTACAAATTGAGATATTGTGATTCTGCTTTTGAAAATGTATGTAATCGCAGTTTACTTTATTATGATTGCATTTTAGTAATAACAGAGATCAAACCTCCTGCAGGAGAAAAAACAACAAATGGGGGGGGAAAAGTTTTATGGTTTTATTTAAATGGAAATGAGACTCTTTGTTTTGAGAGGAGGATATGTATAATATATGTACGATAAGGTAGAGAATTTGTAAAAATAAACAGGAAAATATTTTTGCCGCAAAAGAGTCCTAAAAAAAATGAATAAATAAATCATTGAGCTTAACAATAAAAAAAGTTGTAGCAATGAAAGAATTATAATTATATTATATAAAATTTGTAAAGGTGTGGTTGTTTTGAGAATTTACAAAAATATGTTAAATCTTTTACAATTTTGAATTAAAAATTATAAGTAAAATAAAACTTACATTATTATTAATTATATAAAGAGCCAAAGGCTTCAATTCGGCGACATGAACTTATTTATGTTAAGGGATTATCTCGTGTTCCTAATACTGACTGGAATTATTGCCTGACTTAGCGTATGTGCTACGATGGGTCTTTCTAAGTTATGGAATTACAAGCTCTAGTTTCCAATAGCAAACACCATACATCAAAGAAATCTATGAAACAATATGGGATATTACATTCCATATTGTTTCATAGCCGAATAAGAAACTCAGAGTTTCATGCCGAATATAGAAACTATATAAAGTTCGGCGAGTCCAAGCGGAAGGTCTGGGTAGTGACCTTCTCTCATAATGTAGAACAGTAATACAGCTCCTAGGAGCTGGGTTTCACATTATGGGTAAATACCAAGAATAGTGATCGGAGCTTGCTCCACCCTTATATATATATATCATTATTGCTATCATCTCGACAGCATTGTCTTCAAAGTCAAAATATGGCACTGGTAAGCACCGGATCTGAAATATTGTTAAATAGGTAGAAACGGAGTTTTTACAGTAAATGCAAGACATGAGGAATCCATTGCGTCATACAGTTGTTTTCACATTCATTGCCCTGGCAACTCTGCAGGATATCAGTCTGGTTCACTCAACCATGGTATCTTTATTGAAGCCTCAAACAGTCCAATGACATTTTCGGCTAAATATTAATGGAGTCAGCCTTCATTCTCAAAGCGGATAATTTTTATTTTTATTTATTTATTTGGCGAAGGTGAGATTCCAAGCCATTGACGTTTGTTGTCATCGATCTCGATGTAAGTGTATAGTCAGTTACGTAGAATACGTATTAGTTCTCTCTATCTTGTGTTCCTAATACTGACTGGGATTATTGCCTGACTTAGCGTATGTGCTACGATGGGTATTTCTAAGTTATGGAATTACAAGCTCTAGTTTCCAATAGAAAACACCATACATCAAAGAATGACTAACTCTAGAACCAGCGAAATAAAAACCGTAGAAAAAAATCTTCTGGTCGGCGACTAGAATCGAGCTTATAAGGTTCGATTCTTTTGCCGATCTAGCTTCATAGATTGAGGCCGTAAGGCTTATAGCAAATAGATGGCGTGTGTGGACTGGAAGAGCAAAGTAATTTATAAATACTCTTTTTGAAGAGCTGGTGGTTGTAGTCTTTGGGGAATACCTCATGATGATGGCACACTGTATATGAGGCAAGGTTGATTTCACTATTCCCGGAATATCGCAAGGTTAAGAAGATTTATTTTATTTTTTTTTAATTTCATGTTTTGTCATGGTTTTAGACTGTTTCTCTTCAAAGAAGTTGTTGTCAGACAATATGATTTAAATATTTTCACAGTTTACTGAATCTTTAATATTTACTTCTGCTACAGAAATAAATATCGATAAAATGTAATTCTCAAAGTAGCCTGGGGGTCTAATGAAATCCTGGCCCTTTTAAAAATAACTATTTACAACCGCATACAAAACAAAAATTATTGTAGTGTACTTTGGAAGTGATAAAAATTCTGTGTCAAAGCGAAAGTCGGTCCGAATATTAACGTAGCAATAAGGGTTCGTTTTAAAGAATGACGAAAAATAACGTCACCAATCCTGTTGTAAAATCAGACAAAATATTAAAAACATTACTCGCTTGTCAAACCGACAGAAGATATACAGAATGTAATTTGAAAATGTTTCCCTGATTCATTTTTCTTAATCTGTTGTTACCAAATATGCATGGAGTTATTCAAAGAATGCAACTCTTAGTAGAAACGACAAGTATTGGTGACAGAAAAATGATTCATTCATAATAGGATATCATTATAAACTAAACGCATAACTTGTAAGAAGTTTTAACGAATAAATTGATCGTAGATTATTCTATAATAGGAAAACATCGGAAGACAATAACTGTGAATTTGGTGCTGCAGCATTTACGGAATAAATGCTATAAAAATAAAGAGTAAATGTCAGGGATGCACGCTACAGACTATTGTGTATGCGGTGGTGTGTGTGGTTTAGAGTTAAATGACTTTGAATGATGTGTTATTTTACATTGTCCTATTAGTCATCATCACTCATTATCACACGATTCGAGTATTTGGATCAACTGGGGCCGTCGTTATTAAAAGGTGAAAAAGCGATAGTAAAAAAAGGGACCCGAGTCAAGAAACACTGGAATCACTAACTGATTCTGTGTGGATTCTGTTGACTTGAACTCCAGGGAGTTCATAGCTGTACAGGCTTGTGTCAGGACTGTTAATTATTGCCTATTTCAGCTGTGGTTTCTATGGAAACTGCTCACTAGATTATCATATGATAATGCACCATAGTATGGTGCAAGATCTAAGATGATGTTGTCAGAAAAATATTCCAATAATTTCCTCCTCGCATCCATTTACTAATCGCTTTCTTTCTTTTTTTGCCTTTAAGATATTTTAATTTTTTTTTTGGGGGGGGGGAATTCTAAGTACAAATACCAAGTATTGGATTGTATTTTAGTATGTTGAAATCTCAAGAAAAAAAAAAGGCGGTGTTTATTTTTAGCATTTTTTATGAAGTAAATACCGTTGATAAAAATTGCAGACCTCTAAGAGTATTTACTGATTTGAAAATCCTTACTGTATAACATTAGTTCGTAAGTATTTTCTTCTAGCACTTTCCTTCTTAGAATTTCTCTCTCCTTTATTTCTCCGGATTATTTTCCCCTAATAAATAACTATTTATTTTAACAAGCTCAGACCACTGTTATATTGAATAATAAACGTAATATGTAGTGGAAACGTACATCCGAGCTGCAAATCAAAGAAACTTTATAAGCATCTAAATTATAAACAGTGCTGAAAAAAAGACCTTCGTTCGACACACACTCACTCACTCACACACTCTCTCTCTCTCTCTCTCCACACACACTATAGTGTGTGTGTGTGTGTGTGTGTGTGTGTGTGTGTGTGTGTGTGTGTGTGTGTGTGTGTGTGTGTGTGTGTGTGTGTGTGTGTTCAACTATATGAATAATCAACTATATATATATATATATATATAGTTGATTATTCATTTAGGCTAACTGGCCTAACAAATCAACTAGGTTACTTAACTGTAACATGCCATTGAGCCAACACGTGAGGACTCTTCTGACATTTTTATTCTCTTCTTTTAATTAACTTTTTATTATCTTCTTTTAAACTGAAGAAACTAACTGTAGTCAGTAAGATTATGTTTCGATACGAATTTGATAAAATATTGCCATTAATTCAAATACATCGACGCTTTAACAACATCCCTTCTTCAATTTAAGGTAACAAGCCTATGTGAGTTTACTCTGTTTAGAAATTGTTTACAATTTTGTTTATTTTAATCCTTTTAAAATTCATCTCCGTTCTCGAAATGTAAATAGAAACAGTTCAGGAAATAAATAAAATCATCCAACACATCAGCATCTGCAGTATTAACTATCGATGTACTGCTTTGGATTATAGCAATATTTTTTAGTTTACTGTTACCATTTTGTATTTCCATTTCCGCTTTATTTTTTCGGCATCAGTACACTACAGACTACACACATACTGTATGATAATATCTTTTCCTTGGCAGATGACTGGTTGTATGCGTTACTCCTACAGGAACTACCGCACTAGATGTGTTTTGCAACTTTTCTTGTGAGGGTTAATTTAGTTTTGTTTAGACTGAATCACGACCAAAAACAACTGAGGCTACGCATCCAGCATGTGATTTCTATTTCCGATATGCCCCTTTTGCTAGATGAAAAACACGTGTTTTAGGGAGGAAAACCTTCCCACTTCCGTTTTACGACTGGGTGGGAACACTTACCACGATACCTAATGATGAAGATACTGGGGATAAATTTCAAAAGTTTGGGACTCAAGGACGAATAGTGATACACCAGTGTGTACAATGTGACCTAATCTCGGACTTCAGGTTCACTCAACTGTAGTCATAGAAACATATCTTAAAAATGATACCGTTTTTGAAATTATAAAAGCAGAATTTTAGTCAGCTTGCTTTTTTCACTTTATCATCACCAGTGTCTTATAAATGTTTCATATTACTTCAAACAGAACCGTAAGAAAATATACTAGTTAAATGCTCATTTGCTCGAGATCCGTTTGATCATTTATCGTTTGCATCTTTAGCTAGACGAATTAAAAAAAAAAAGTTAAACATAAATTGATTTTATTATAATAACTAAAAGTACAATTTTTTCATTTGCTTTTTTTTTTTTTTTTGGGAAGCATGGATGGGAAGTGACAGGAATGAAAAAAAAAACTTTTGGGTGTGTGTTTTAATCATGTTTTGCTGTCTTTATTAGACAGCAAAACATGATTAAAACACACACCCAAATCTTCTTTTATCTAATAATGTATTAACCCAAACAAATGACTGCTAATCTAAATCAAAACAAAGCACTTGATAATCACCAGAGAACAATAAAATTAGCTGGTGACTCAATCGCATCAGTTATTGTGTACATTATTTAGACAGCAGCAGTGGGATTGCGTGTCTAGAAACTCAATGTTTCATATTTGATGATACTGCAATGATGGTGTGTTTTCACCTGTTAAACCTTCATCGTAACACCTGGTCCTGATTAATGAGGTAGTCTATCTGGGCACGCATAAATTAAATAAGCCAGGAATAGGACAGATGAGAAGTCAGGGTGTTGTTATGATTACTAATTTTTTGTCGCAGTGAAAGATCCAAATCTGAAACGCATGTGTGCACATCAACTCACCGTTACGTATTACACAATAGCGTTCAGAAGATAAAAGCAAAAAATGCTTCTTGGACGGAAGAAAAAAACATTTATCGCATTACACATAACAACTAGTAATCCTGTACACACAGCACTGTAGATGGGAGTTCCTTTCCATCGTAATTTTGCGTGTTCTGGTCATTCCTTGTCTTCCTTTACCAAAATACATTGAGGTTTTCCACGCTAGACAAATGCCGTACGCCATTGGTATTTAATGATAGACTTGACGCCCAACAGTACACAATCACCTCAGGTTACAAAAAAAAAATCTCGTTTTTCTTTGTATTCCAGTCGTAATGTTCCCATTTTATTCAATTACCCTTCATATGGTCAACGCTTGGGTTTTATTTATTTAAAATACATTATTGAATCTTAAAATTTATTCTGGACTTAAGCCACAATCATTTTCTCTCACTTATATTTCCAGAATGTAGATCATAAGATGAAGTACAAATCTAAGAAGGGGCAGCTACCTTTTATCGAAGTGAATGGTCTTGAAATAGCAGATTCTGACATCATCATTAAAGAGCTGGGAAAACAGTTTGGTAAAGAGCTCGATGAAGATCTTTCCGCGGACCAAAAGAATGTTAGCCACGCTTTTATATCCATGCTCAATAATCACACCAGCTGGTAAGTTGGAAATATCTTATTCTTGAATTAGTATTGAGTTAGAATGTGTGTAATTTAATACAGTATCACATGTTTCTGCTTGTTAATTAGTTAAATTTTTATATATTTATTTTAAGTTTCTCCCTTTCATTAATAAACCGCTTTACATGTTAGTTAAAATATGATGTATTGGTAATTATTCCACTTCTATTTGTTACTTTTCTTACTTAAAAAATAAAAAAAAAATCAATACATAAATTATTTTTCGTTTAGTCTGTTAAATTAAATTTAATCTATATTCGTTGTGTAAACGACGCCATATCCTTTCGGTATTTGACCGAAGAAGCTAGCAGTGACTGTTGTAACGTAGACTGATCGATTATCAAACTATTTGCTGTCAAAGAACTCGAAGTCAAGGACAAGAACACTTTTATTGACGTCATAAGCTGCACGTGAAAATGCTACTGTTTGCTTTTCGGGAATAATGGTAGGAATAAAACATATTTCGGAATTACGATTTATATCTTAGGCCTAACGTCGCCAAACGAACGTTAGACATAACTGTACATTTGCACTTGCGCAAATCGATACCGATGTGCGGTAAAGATATTATACGTGGGCGATTAATAAAGCCGTCAAATGCTTCTACGACATGGGAGTTACTGTCAGCACTTGCCTAACTGCTATAATGCAAAGATAAACACGATATGGCTTACATTTAACTCGCATTTGTGCGTCACTTTTCAGCCTATTTAGAAGTGCTTTTAGATGCCGAAAGAGCCTATATCTTGAAAGAAAAGAGGCCTTGTCAGTATTCAGAATATCCTGATTTAATGTCTTGATATTTTGTCATAAAAAAACAAGAAAAATTACTTTGTTGTTGTAATGAGAGGGCATGCGTAACTGCAATATCATGTTAATTAATTTTTAAGAGAAATCATATTTATTTTATTTTTTATGTGGCTTCCGCTCACCAAAGGCTACTATAAATCTGTAGTAGAATTTTTGTTTCGTGTTATTGATTTTTATTTATTTTTACCAGGTTGATGTTTGTAATGTTTATTAAATTTATCATTAGCGTAATTTTGGTTGCAATTTTGAACTATTTGTAATGGCAAAACTTTCTTGATTTTGCAAAAAATGGCACAAAGTTATAACTTGTCTTTGCCTTTACTGATTTTAATGGAATTTGTTCTCTGAATGATTAACAAAAATTCACTCTTTCGACTTTTGGTTTAAATCGGAACATTTTTAGTGAGTGAAAAATTTAGACCGAAGTTTATTAATTAGTATTTTAGAAAAGACAGCAATGAAAAAAAAGGGAGATGATGTACTACCAATGGGCAAATGAGTGGTATCTGTTCAAGCCTGGGAAAAACGAGAGTGATAGTGAGAGAGAGGAATTTTAACTTTCGAAATGGGCTAAAAAAACAGCCTCGTCTATTCCCTGTAAACGGGAATAAAAAGGCGTTAGCTGATTTTTTTTTTTTTTTTCCTGAATATAAACTGAAAGGAAAGAGAATTTTGTGAATTCTTAAAGAACCACTATTCCATATGGTGACGCAAGGAACTCATGGGCTAATCAGCTCTTTACCACCAGGAGGTGACAGTGATCATATAGTCCTAACATATAAGGCAACGGCATTGTAAACGTATTTGGAATAAGAGGGTACATGTGGAGGATAGGAGATTATGAAAGGCTAGGCTCAGGAAGCAGCTTGAAACAATTCCGGTTTGGGAAGATAAACTTAAGAAAAGAGATTGATATTGCGTTGGCGATAATTAAAAAGATTTTATGATCTCAATAACAGACTGTATGCCTAAATCCAAAAGGGTAAAATAAAGTGCTGCTGGCTAGAAAAGTGACAAGTATAAGAAGAAAGAGTATTAGAGGAGACTAGCGAAGCAGGCTCGGAAAAAATCGGAGTTTTTCGGTTATGCGGAAATAATTATTATGAGAGGATAATTTTGCTTAATCGAGATGGCTTAAAATTACAACAATAATGATATTGTTGTAAGGAAGCAGGGAGGAATCAAAACCTCATCTTATCCCCTTGAAAGTGAGTGAAGTGGAAGTCTTGAGTAGGCTTGACGGGGATAAAATGGTTGGAGTGGATGTATTGCAAAAGAATGTGCTAGAGAACTTGTATTCGTTTAATCAAAGTCTTGGGTCCTAATAAGCGGCCAAGACACTCTTTCATTGGATAAAGATGGAAGCAAGCAAAATAGATGTTTCGAATTCATGGTCTGTGGAATGCTCCCTGCGACAATAGGTTGAACGCGGAAAAGGGAGAATATGATAGAAACGTTCAAGTTACTATAAAGATTTTATAGGATTGGTGCAAAGATAATTTTTCATCCCTTGGCTAGTGGGACAGAACAGGATAGGTCATCTCTGGACATTGAGTAAGAGTGTGAGGACTAGATTTGTATTCGCTTGGAGAGTGATAAATGAGAATGGATTGTCAGAGTCTGCTTTGAATGCTATGTCGATCAATGCATTCAAGGAGAGGTACCATAAGATATCTTGTGGATAATGCGTACCTTTTTAAATGAGTCTTCGGTTTCATGGAGGTTCCAGTGCAATAATCATAATAATACTCGTAACTATGGAAGAGTTCTTTTTTAATTCTTGGCTTTCACATAATTTCCCCAATCTTTATTAATCAAGTGCGTCTGTTTATAGAATGTGTTTTTAACTGTGCAATCTAATTGGTTTCGAATCGACGATAAAGTGTTTTTATTTGTTTATAAAGATTTAATGTTAAATATCTGATCTTAAAAATATCTGTGAAGCACAATAATTTAACATCAAGCTGGAAACCAATAAATAGAAGAGTACGTCAGGGTTGCCCTCTCTCACCTGTTTTATTTAATATATACACAGATAAAATCATAAAAAAATGGAAGATAACTAATGAAGGAGGATTCAAGATAAACCGTAACAACAGATTGGCTAAATGACCAAATAATCCTTGGAAACAATGAAGATGAACTACAAAAATCATTATGCAGTCTAAATAATCTGATAAAAACATATGGTATGGAAATATCAACCGACAAAACAAAAGCCATGGTCTTCAAAGGTGCTCATCCAATAAGAAGCAAAATAGTAATAAACAACAAAATAATAGAGCAATTAAATACATTCAAATATTTAGGATGCACAATGTCATATGAAGCTGATGTAGAACCGAAGCTATCAAACTTTTTGAAAGTAACACGCATTATAAATAAAATTTTCGAACTCAATTATGTACAAAAACACACGAATAAGAATCTACAGTACAGTAGCTAAACCTACCTTACTTTATGGCAGTGAGATACGGACAATAAACAAGCAGATGAAAGAAGAATTGAATCATCCGAAATGAAATTTCTGCGCAGAACTGAAGGAGTCACAATAATGGATAAAATGAAAAGCAGCAAAATCAGAAATAAACTTGGAATTACAAACTTCCTAAATGAAACAGTTATTTGCTATAGAGCAAAATGGAAAGAACACGTACTGAGAATGAATAGAAGCAGAATACCTAAACAAATTCTAAATTACCTCCCAAAAGGTACCGGATGAAGAGAAAGACCCTTAAAAAGATGGAATTGAGTCCGGAACAGGCCACTTGACCTATAAGCCTGGAAAGGAAGAAGAAGAAAACAGGATAAAATGCTTTGTTTTTATACAGGTTTCGTATATATTTTAAACGAAATACATTTCTTACAAATAAGGCATGCATTATACATTGGTACTTTTTGTAGTATTGCAAAATTAGGTACTCGATTGAAATTCTGATAAATCACAGAAAAATTTTTTGTAGAAATGTCTGTATAAAATAATACTCGGTAAATATCTGTTTTATGTGCTACCATCTTGCTTATTGGCGGCTTCAAACGGTTTGAAAAATACCATGTACTTGATCTTTATAGGTAAGGTGCTGTATGTTTACAACTTTTCTTGGGTGGATGGAGAGTACAATGATGCCTTGCAAATTTTAATTTCTAAGATGTTTTGTAAACATTGTTTCAGTAAAGATTCTGTCATATTATTATAAGCTTCATGATCTAATCTTTTTTTTTTTTTCATATTAAAAAAAAACTGTTCAAATATGATTCGATATCCATATAAAAATCATAGCATGTTATCATAACAGAGCGAATATGAGATGTATTTCTGAAGTCCATTTTCATCCTATTTATAATATTTCATACTCTTTTATGGCATTGATTTCTGTGTGATTTATGATAAATCACACAGAAAAATAAAATAACTTTCTTTAATTTTCTTTTTAAACGAGCAGGTTAGAAAATAATTCCTCTTCTAAATATGATAATTGTGATTTGAAAAGCAAATTAGTTAACGCTGAAGTAAGTCGAAGTATTATTTTCCCGTCATAATAGAAACATTCATATAGCAATATGAATAGCTATAATTAGGTAGCAATAATTATCAATCCAGTTTTCATCTTTGTCTTTCTCTGGATTTTTATTGTTTCTGTCGATGTACTAGTGTCATATCCTTGTTGCTCAGGTCCTGAATCCAATTACCTGTTTGTTTGTTTTTCTCCCTTCTTGTTCTTCTTCTTCTTCCTGGAGAACTTTTTCTTTAGTGTACTTATAAATTACTGCTTTTTGTGTCCAAAAATGAAAGACGAAAGCCAAATTCTATTGAAATAACAACGTTGAAATACACCTTAACAAATTCAGGTAAAAATTCCCTATTTTTACCTGAATTTGCATTTATTTCATAAATAATAAAACGATATGTATGCCTAATTTGGTGGTTCTAGCTCTTTAGGATGAGTTCCTGAACAACAAACACCTGAAATATATAATAAAACTAACAGATTTGTCACTTGCTGCTAAATCCTGATTATTGTTTATATAATTTTTACATCTCTTTATTATTATTATTATTATTATTATTATTATTATTATTATTATTATTATTATTATTTTATTTAGTTATTTTCTAATTTGAATTTTATTTATTTTATTTGGAAAATTATCATAAATGTTTGCGACAAAGTTATTGAAAGAAAACTGAAAAGAGAGATAAACTGAAATTAAGTTTTATAGCTGATTTTTGTTCATTTTTTAAAAATAAAACCGAATACGAACTTGCTTCCATACTACGATAGATACAGCAGGAGGAATACGATAGATTATATAACGAGTACGATATCTTCACCCTCATTGTTAATCTTCATTTCTTGCAACCCTTTTTATATTATATCCGGTTATGTAATATTTTCTTAAAGCCACCTAAATTCACAGCTCCTGTAAATCGATGCAGAACGTCATTCCACATAGTTTCAACAAAAAATGTTAACAAGGAAGTTCTCATGATTCTTCTAAGTTATAATTTTAAGTTATATAATTCTAACTCGTAATTCTTACAGTTATAAGTCTTACAATTCTTCTTCGCTGTGTTTTTATATCCTCGAGTAGAGTTCGGCCAAGTGCTAGTGAACATTTCATTATCAGCAAAAGACAGACATTCTACTTACATTTGAAACATAAATCATTAATGAGTATATTAATCAAACAACAAAGGCTGAAATTTCAACTTCCTCCTAAAAACACCACTTCCTGTCATTTGCTTGTCGTCTGGTTCCTACAACTAATCAATTTAATCAGCAGGCTATTATATGGAATGCTATGGAAGGGTTTGTTGAAAGTTTTTTTGTAATTCGTCCTAAACTAGACTATATTTCGTTTAATGAAACACTCCATATCGAAATATCCGAGTTTTTTTTAATTAATTTTTAAGGTATAGAATTTTCGATGGACTCCCTGTATTATTATTATTATTATTAATAATATCTTTAATTATATTTTTTACTTGACCGTTTGCCTCTTTGAGTTAGTATTTAATTCCCTTGTTATTTGAACTGAGAGCCTCGATAGCAGCGGAATTTGTTTTCAGTCGATACTTGTCTGCGCGATGTGGCCTTGAAGTCGATCGTTGACTGCGCTGTGCGGAGCAGTAGCGGTCTGTGTCACGTGTGTGTAATTAGCGTTGCAACTGTTGTAAGGCGATCAGTTTGCCACGAACTCCAGCTTGTTACTTCAAACAGTACCTCACAACTTTTAAAAGCCATTTTCACGCGTCCAACCGAGTTCACGCCACTGTAGTGACTACGCATGCGTGCCGATTGGATACACACGACAGCTTTTCAAACATAATAGAAATCCTTCTGCAAGTTAAGTTATTTATTGCACCAAGCAACAAAAATCTCTCGCATAATAAATTTTCATTCGTGTCACGAGTGATCTTTTGGTGATGCTTTATTTCTTGCAGTTATTTACCGTGTTAAAAGGGCAGATGACAACCAGTGATTTATTGTTATTATTATTTTTTTCTTGTCTAAGTTCGTGTATCAGAAGTGTAATCTCTTGCTGTTAAGTTGAACTGAGACGCAATTTCACGACGCGCAGTTTAAATAGAGATAAAACAGTTCTATCTTGTTGATTATTCTTCCCAACAACGTTTTACTAACATTTTTAAAACATATTTGCTATCATTGCTTTCCTTATCTTTCGTTAAGTTCATAGAACTCAACTTTTACTCATGGATGAATCATAGCTGGTTGTATTCTTAAAAAAAAGAGGGGGGGGGGCGGTGAATATAAACCCAAAATTTCTGTAGATATGTCATATCTAAGATATTTCTAACTTAAAAACTAAGTATAAACAAGTCTACATTTCTGAAAATCTGAGTTTCTGATAGTATACAACAGAGGTTGGCAACCCTTTGAGTGCATTTTAGGCGACCTGGGAAAAATGCGACCGTCTCGAGATCTGATAAATCGAGCGAACTTTCACGGGGATGAATTTATTTTCGAAAAACTACATACTATAACACATGTCTTGTTATGTTGTTTCTACATCCAGTTTAAAATTGGATGTAGAAACTGGTTAACACAAATTAACCAGGAATATTCAACATCAGAGATCTCACTAAGGTAATCTTAATAATTTTCATATCTAATGACTTTTTTTTTTTCCCCTATATTTGTGTCGACTCTATTTCCTAATCCATTCGATTTCTGCTATGAAACCGGATACAAATATCGTCGAAATGCAAAAATGTCAATCTGTCGTACCTAGTCTTATCTCCACACAACCTGGTACTCTTGTTAGTTATTTCGGTTTTGTGTTTTTGAAGAGAAATCTCCTGGCTTTCTATCTGAAACTCCAACGAGGATGGAAACAGTGTTTGTCAACCCTGAAAACGACTGAAAGATGAAACACAGTCGCTAATGTTCTTAAATGCAGTACAATAGCAACTTCACTTGAGGCAATAGAAACATTCCATCTCAGAGCAGAAATTTCAAATTGTTTTGAGGCGGATTTTTTATTATTATTTTTTATCGGATGATTTTCAGTTCCTCCATTTCAGATGCAACCTGAATACAATAACACAGAAGGCGGTAAACAATTTAAAGTATGGATCGGTGAAAGGGGTTCTGATTTTGAAAGAAATTTGGAACTTATATACGGAAGAGAGATTCATGTTATCTTAATAGTATTAGTTTCACAGTATGCTGTGGATGGAGCAGAAGTCGGTAAATGGTTATTCTGAAATGTTGTCGTAAGAAATCGGAATTCTTTGGTTATTTTTCATTGTTAAGAAAATGATGAGTTCGTATCCCTATCGCTGATACAGTCTAGCTTTCGAGGTATATGAACAATATATCGACGATGTCCTTCAGTCGGAAAGACCTGGGATCGAATCTTGTTTAGAATGCGAAGAACATTCAAGAAGCTTATTTCAACTAATGGCGAGGTTAGCTGGTCTCATACGAAGGTGGAAGGGTTTTTTCCTCGCGTAAACGGGTTCTTCATCCTGCAAAACAGACAATTAGCAGAACACAGTTCACAGAATACACATTAATCGCTGCTTAGCCGTAGTTGCTTTCGTCGTAATTCCAAATAACAGTAACAGTTATAGAAGTCCCATCTCCTCTCAGTAACCAGATCATAAGCTCGTCTCAAGTTTCCTTTTTTATGCAACGACCGTCCCTCAATCACTCTCAGTTTCTTGGCGCTATAATGGTATCCAGTGGGATGATTTTTGTCATTTCTGTTCTTCCTTCTAATGGCCTCATTACTATTTCTTTTCACCTAACTGGAATTCACCCAAAATTAACAATCTTTCAGAATTATTTTACAGAATAATGGGCAAATCTAATCCATTAAACAGGACTAGATTGGCCAAAAAGAAATTAAAAGTCAGACTATCGTCTAATCTTCCTTCTCTCAACCCTCTCCTTAGATAATGAGTCGGGCATCACTAGACAACTCCATCATCAATTGGAGGCCGCCAATTAATGGGTAATCACCAATATATATTCCGTCACTCAGGTTCGATAGCAAGTCTGCTGTTGAACCAGCAGACCAAAATTCTCACCTTTGGACACAAGCCATGAAAAGTTTGGAGAAATTCAGATGGCCACTCGACATTTCCAGAATTATCTGATATGGAATTTGTCCCTAGAGGTTCCCTTAACAAACTGCAGTTTTATAGTATGTGTTCCATGCATTTTATAATTGTATCTGCAATGGTTTTCTGTCTGGTCGTTTAGTGTGTACCATGATGAATCATTTCCTCTCTTCATATTTCTTATACCGAAGTATTCCAGTGCTTTTTCCCTCCTATGCATAAATGATCTTTTTGCACTTAAATCTCATCCGTAGTTTGCCAATGACATACCTCGTGCTCAAACATTCTAATAACCAAGATCTTCCATAACGAATGCCTTAAACACTGATCTTGTCTTTCTCCAGTGGGTGAGAGGGCAGCCTCGTTAATGTGAATTCTGTCAAAACACAGTCTTTTTTCTTTTTTTTCGAAAAAGATCTGCCTTCGCTATTCGTTACTTTTTATAATACTCGGATTGCTGTACAAAACATTGAATCTCTTCTTAAGTTAACTTATATCTCTAACCTTTCTGGGCATAAGCATATCTATAGCCTCCAACCCCCCCCCCCCCTCCTAAATACACTACTGTTGTACCAACTATTGTACCTCGCCCAAAATTTCGTACTGCTGTCTCATTATCCTATTGCGTATAGTCATGAAGTTTAGATCCACCCACACGTACACATACTTTATAGGAATTTATTATTATTGTTATTTGACATCTCCAGGGAGTCCAAAGACTCATCGAGAGAGAGGGAGAGAGTGTGCCAACAGCATTGAACGACTGATCCCTTCCAACTACTAACCGCACTCAAACTTGCTTAACTTTTTGCGTGAGCCATTAGTAGCAGAAGCTCTACCAATCGACCAACCTTTGTTGGCAACCTTTGCTGGAATATCAGTAAAATCATGGATGATGGATGTACCGAATAAACTGGCCGCTCGTTGTGTGTCTTTAGTTATGTGCACACCAGTGTTAGCTGCCAATTAAGAGTCGAAGTTGGAACTTTTCAGGAATATGACCAACCTTTAGTTCTATTTTGTTTTAGTTATCTACTTCTGAGCAATGCCTTATGTTAGGTCATTGCTACTAGAATAATATCGATCCGAACCCTTTCTCGTATTCTCACATGTTATTCAATTGATTTTTTTTAAGGTAAACGTTCTTATCTCTGAATGGAATGCACAAGTTTGTGAAATGTTTTTATTATTTCAGAATGTTTTGGAAGATTAAAAAAAATTTACTCATGTCTAATTCTCTTCAGCCTTTTCTGACTGTACAAAATATTGTAATTGGAATGTTCTCATTTTTTTTTATTCATTTCTCGGTGATTTTACTTTATAAACATGTCATATTCCCTTCCAAGTACGCGTAACCCCACTTTTAATCGTGTTTCGAACGACCTTGGCCTGCCAATAGTCGTAATTTGCCAACTGCACACTTCCTGTGTGTACAAAACCAAGTTGCAGCTCGTAACACCTATCTGCGCATGCGTCACTAATTTTCACCGAAGTGGTGAGTCACCGTGTAGAAATGAACTGGGGGAAGTCTGAGCAAGTCACTTCCCGAGGCTTTTTCTTCCGGAAGGGTGCCTTGCAGCTGACTACAGACCCATCGTGATGGTAGTGGTGCATGTATACACGCTCTAACAAACATCATAACTTCTAAAAGTACGAATAGTTGAATAGGGGACGGCCTGTCATTAAAGAAGTGGTGCTAAATACTCTTAAAGTTGAGCCCTCTCTCTCTTATTGGTTGAACACCCATATTTTGCACTCATATATGCTTACAGGAGTGCAACATGAATTTGCAGATGGGAGACAATTTTCTTCCAAAAACGAAGCTTATTTCCGCGTTGATATTTGATGAGGCCAATTCTATTACACTAGGCACGCATGCCTGATATTGATGGAAGTGAATTGCTAACCACGTGATCGGCATTCATGAAGCGTGAGTGCAATGTACAATATCATGGACAGAAGCACGCTCAGTGACGTCACATGCATTTTAAATATGCTATTTCTTGTTAGATTATGTGATACAGTTACATCAATCTAGGAAGAACATTACCGTTACAATAAATTTATTCCAAACTACTATAATTGTAGAAAATATTTTTGTTGCTTTAAAAAAAAATCCTACTTTCCTTATTATAATAATTATGCTATTAATTACAATACGTTGCTTGTAATTAATAAAAATATCTTATTAGCAAATTCATCATTGAAATATTGCTAACTCTTTCTGCCTTAGTGATTCCAGTTGGAATCACTAAGGCAGAAAGAGCAATATATAAAGATAAAATAAATAGAAAGAAAAAAATGTTTCACTTGGAAAAAAAAATTCAGGTCAGAAAGGGCTAATTTTACAAATCACCAAACGAAACTAATAAGAGGAAACAACATCACTTCCGTCAGTCTCATCACACTCCTTTTGTGGGAGAGCAATGTACTTGACGTCATAGCAGAACTTTTGGCTTTATTTATTTATTTTTTTAAGTAGGTTCAAAATAATCTCAGTTTTCTACGTTGGTTCACTAAATTTAATAATTTTTTATATTAATTTAATTGGCTTAACATAGTTGTTTATATTATTAATGGGAAATTATCATGTTGACATTTTTTTTCCCCATCAGGCAGTAGCAGCGCATATTTATACAATTATAGGCAGCGATAAAATTGTGAATACGAAATAAAATGAAAGAAACAATTTTCGCTGTTATTATTGTTATTGATAAAACATGCTGTTTATGTTTTGATAGATAAAACTGCAACAAGTAGTCATTTCTTCTCGCTAATGCTAATATTAGTCATGTAATTTTCAACCAAAGAAAATAGAATTTATTTGACGAACTTGCATTTAGTTTTGTGCTGTTTTCTATCCCTTGACGAATACTGGCCATGAAAAATAAACCTTCTCTAGTTTCAAAAAAAAAAAAGTTTTTTTTTTTTTTTTAATGCCAATAAACGAAAGCTTTTTACTCCGCATGGAAACATCGAATTAAATAAATTAGCATATGTCTGCCGATAAAAATCGCTGTTTGAATAATGTGACGAATGATGGGTGTAAAGTTTTTATGGTTGTCATTAAAAGGCTGTGCGGTTGCCAGCAAGGTTGTTAATAATGGACAGGGTAGCCGCAATGATTGAAGGGGGGGGGGGAGAAGATAATAAAAACCACGAAAGATGCAAAACAGAATGGAAGAAGCGATAGATTAAGTTTTTTTTCAAGCATCGAAGAGGGTACTTTACTGTCAGGTAATTTGGAAAAAGATGGGAAGGTAAGTATATATTTTACGATCGGCAGAACCGATAGCGAAACCTAGTGAACAACAGTATCAATATTTACAAATATGATACAAGCAAATATGATTTGTAATAGGCAGTGGCGCGCCCCTAGAGGAGGCCAAGGGGCCCTTCTCTCCCCCCCTAAAAAAAGAAAAAGGTAAAAAAAATCACTAGAAAATTTTCCAAAAATCATTTCCTAATTAAAATTCATTTTTTTTTTTAAGTTATGTTGTGTCGTGTCTTCTATTTCTATACTACTTACGAATTAGCAATCATTGCAGATGCTCGGTCGTATGCGATGCGTAGTGTGTATTCTCAAATCGTCTACTCAACTGCCCCCCCCCCCCAAAGATTAAATCCTGACTGCGCTACTGGTAATGGGTATACTTGAACACTCTGTTTTCAATATTTCTTTTCATCATTCTTTTCCAATGATTCATTTATATTGGCCATCAGGGAAGACAATAGGATTGTTCTACTTTACTAGAGAATTATTATATAACAAGGAGGATTCCCGTTGCATTCCTTGTCCAATAGTTTTCTGTCTGTCGTAATGTGTAATCACAGGGCCGGTTTGCCTGGGGCCAAAAAACTCGAGTCACCTGGAAAAATCCTCTACCTCCGTATGAGACTGGCTAACTCACCTTTGATTAAAATCCTTGATCAAGGTTTATTTTTGGCGTTATTGAAGGGATTCAACCCCATGTCTTTCCAACCAAAAGGCTCCATAAAAACTAACTGAGCTAGGGAAGCTTCGGAATAGGTGGTAGTACATTAATTATTGATGAGCAAGAAGAGGCAGTGCTTAAGTATCTTGGAAGGTAATCTTCAGAGAAATTAAATTAAGAATACAGCTAGGAATGCGTTTTTTTTTAAAAAAAAAATTGAAATAAGCTGTAAGGAGTTAAAATTGATTCTAGTATAGAAGATCTTGAAGGTTATGAAGAGATTAGATCAAAAACGATACTATTCTGTGAAATTGTGGAAGCAGCCACTGGACTGGAGTTATAGAAGTTATTATACAGAAGATAGTCACATCAAGAGGAAGAAAAATGACCCTACAGATGGGTCTAGTACGACTACCACCATGTTTTTACATGGTGGTAGTCGTTCTAAAAACAATGGGTCAGAGATAATGTGGTTGAATGCTTGCCATTTGAAAGCTGTATTAAATAGGAATTTAATCTAACGGAAAGGCTTGAAGAAATTGTTGAAGACACTTTCCCGTAAAAATTAGTCTCATTATTCATTTAACATCTGGTTATTGGTATGCAAATGACATGCTGTGTGGAAGCCATTGCTTTGACACTTAACTGATGGGAAGTTACACTTGTTGCTGTTGTCGCGGTCTTTTACGGTATAAAATCAAAGTAAAGTTTAAATTTACTGCCGACTGTTTTCAAATACCTGTTTAAGAAAAGAAAACAGAAAGAAAAAAACAGCTTCTTTGTATTAGGTAGAGACGAAATTAATTGAAGGTTTACATGAGACACTTCTGTTTTACAGGTGCTAGAATACCGAGGATAACGTAGCCCTACTATAGCGCCCTCTTACGATGGCCTGTAGTACTACCATATCAGAAAATATGAGAGGTGCTTCTGCATCGCACTTGAAGCATCACACCACCCGTTGGATATATGACCAGCTCATATCGTAGCTTTCTGTCGTAACAAGAAGCAGCGGCAGTTAAAACAGTCGAGTTGCCTTCTCCACACACCATTCCATGAGCTGTTTGCATACTGAACTTGACTTATTAAAGGCTCCAAAGACTCCATCACACTCATTAAAAAATTTCCATCGTCGAGTTCGGAATCGTACGCTATAATTGGCTTTAAACAGACGAGAGCTGCTGGGAGGAGGGGGGGAGGATGAGGGGGGCGTAAGTATTGGATGCGCGAGAGTTCGTCGCCGTCATGTCTACAGGAAGAGGAGCATTACAATCGATAGTTCAGACGTGAGTTGCCTGCAGACGGCCGACCCCACTTTGCCACGGGGAAGGAGCCGTCAGGAGTAGCAGAGATGGCTACGAACTCGATGACTCTCATCCGTGGTCATGTCCACACGGTTGGGGAGGTAACCGAATTTACGCCGGAGCTCCCGCATCCACAAGAAGTCGGAGTTTGACGGGGATGTGACACCGTCTCTATGGCTACGGAGCTGCTCTCTCTCATTCGTGTTGTGTGTGTGTGTGTGTGTCTTTACATTCAGCACACTCTCTCTCTCTCTTTCTCTCTCTCTCTCTCTCTCTCTTTCTCTCTCTCTCTCTCTCTCTCTCTCTCTCTCTCTCTTTGTAATGAAAAACGAGCCCAACGTTGTCTGTCTCTCCCGACCTGTTTCGAAGAGATAGAAAAAGGTAGAATGATGACTGCTGTTCTTAATTTCTTGACGAAGATTTCTCCTTCCTCTTTTACCGACCGGAGCGTGTCATTCTCTGAGAAACAGATGAATTATCGCACGTGGCTAGAGCGGTTTTCTGCCTCATATTAGACCTTAATTTTTCGTAGCCAATAAGCGAGAAGAGACGGAGTGTTATATTTGACACTTGCCGTGCAGTTCCCCAATATTACTGCGTGGCACTGCGTCAGTAGTTGGCTGATGCATTCCGTTGCCATGTTAGACTAACATATTGGACGAAGGTATCTTATCGGACGATAGAATAAATTGTAGATAAGTGCATCTCCATTATTTGCTCAAGCCGACTATATTCCAATGCGTTTTCTAATGTGTGGCTTTCTGTGATTGGCGAATTGGTTTAACTTCATTTTTTTGGCTTGTGTTGATTTTTTACTTGCTTTTATTCCTTCTTTATTTCATTCAATTATCTGTTTTAGATGGGCCTAGTGGATAGTGTTTCCGCTTTCAAACTAATATGCTCTGGGATGAAATGCTTTGGACATTATAAGGGTTTTTCGGATGAGGGCGAGTTAGCCGGTCTTATGCGGTGATGATAAGGTTTTCCTCTTGAAAATTCGGGTTTTTTTAAATCCCACAAAACAGTCATACCGGCCAAGAGAATGCATGGAATTAACGAACATAATCCTCAAGCTGTTTAGGCCATAATTCCGAACATCCTGCTTTGAGCATGAGGTCTATCTTCTCTTAATTTTGACTTTTGATTGTTGTAGACCCTAACGGTACAGTAGGGTTAGTGATTATTTTTTTTAATTAAAAAAAATCAAAAAATTGTTCAGTTAAACAAGGTAGGATTACTGATTTTTTCTGAGTTCTGTATAAATTATTATATACATGGGTATAGACATCGCGAACATGAAAGAAAAAAAAAATGCATGTGGGAAATTTAATTCCAGAAATTTTCTTCCATCTTTAATAAAGATAACATAACATTGGGAAAAGAGAGAAAGAACAAGCTAGAGAGAGAGTTGGAATAAACTTGTTGAGCTTTGTTCCAATCAGGACGCATGGATATATCACTCGATGCCATTAAACTGAGACATTTTTGCTCTTTCCATTGGGTACCAATTATTGATCCTTCGCTGTGATGTGGCGATTGTACTATTCACCAAGAGTTGCACACATTTAGATCCGTTTTCTCTTTTGTTGCCTGGCGAAAAGGCGTAATCATTGAGTGATACTTTATCAATGGAAAAAAAAAAAAAGAAGTCTCTCTCCTTCAATGTTTAAAAGATGAAGTTTACACCCACTCAATCGGGGATAGATTGATGGTATAATCATGTTAACTGGAACAGGAGGTAGGGACAATCTCGCCAGATATTCTGTTACTTTATAAACGACCTGTCAACGCTTAAGACGCAAAATCGAGGTGTTTTCGCATAAAGAAGTGTTTGGGAGTGAGGAAGAAATTTATGCTTTTTAAGTCAATGCTCCAACGGTGATTTTGTAAGTCGACGCGCTGATGATCTTCATTTTTAAGCCTTCTATTTATTTCTATGGCGATTTGGTGCCGTTTGGAAAGAACTTAAATGCTTATTCTGATATAACTTGATATAATAATAAATTTCGTGAATAGTATCTAATAAAGCCCATGCTGGAAAATGCACAGAATAATTTTTAACAACAAAAAGAACTAATTAAAGGGAATAAACATATTCAAATGTTAAACGGGTTAATCTTGGCAATCTCCATTCATGTTCATATGATCTAACTTTTTCCTGTTACATATTTATTGTCCTGAGGAATCAGCATCTAACGTCTTATTATTTTCTTCTTTATTGATTCCATGACGATTTTTATTTTATTTATCTATTTTTGTATCGATAACAGAAGTGGATGAGTTAATAACAGTAAAAAGTCATATGTGGTAGTTCATAATCGGATCAGTAGATGGCGCTATTTTTGAATAACTCAGAAAATTAATGAACGTAAAAAAAAAAATAAAATAAAAATATGATTAGGATTGTAGAGTTATCAGATGTATAGAGGAAATTTAGTTACAAGAAGAACTTTTATTTTGTTAACTTTATTTTTCCCATGAATTCAAATCTTTCTTTGCAGGGTGATGCGTTGGTGGCGTTATAGTCATCCGGGAGAATTCCTGAAAGCTGCTCAGTTGGATATTAAACGCACTCTCAACTCCAGACTGCCAAAAGGATTGTTGCAGTTTTTTTTCAAACTTGGCTTTAAAAGCGTAAGTACCTTTCAATGTATTTTGCAATATGGAAGATTCTGAAAACTATGAACAATGATTAACTAATCAAATGATATTTAATGAATCACAAGAAGAAACGAATGCAGTATTATCATAAATGGATTCTGTCCAGGAACATACAAGCGCCTTGGTAGACAAACTCTGCCCAGGAACCTGTATGTTCGTCTTGTATCAGTGCTTTTGGTTGTAAGATTTCACTGGCCTGACAGTTTCCTTCAGTGTTACCATAGCAACCCTGATGCCAAAGGTTTTGTATTCTCATAAGCTGTCTAACCATTTTCGTTTCAAACATTTGGTAAGAAAATTAATTGACTATAACATCCATTCATTCAATTACTCATTACAATTTTCCTATTTTGTTTAAAAAAAAAATTACCCACAAACTGCTCCCAGAAACCTAAATCGCATGAAAGTAACAAATAAATATATTTGCAGAACGTAAAGCGAGCAGTCGGACATGGATTGGGGCGTCACACTGCAGAAGAGATCTATGAATTTGGGAAGAATGACATGAAGGCCTTGAGTGAATATTTGGCTGAAAAACCCTATTTTTTTGGAGATGAACCTCATCTTGTAAGTATAAAGCATGATGAGAAATAAAAAAAAAACTTACTACTAACATTTCCTCGAGTATAATTAAAAATATATATTATTTAAAATATCCTAAAATTATTTCGAGACAATATAATTATAATCAGGGTTGAATTATAATCGTTGTATGTAACGCACAGTTCATTTTCTTTGGTTGGGTTAATTATCACACGATAAACTTAAAATAATCCTGTTATCTTTACAGTTGGATTGTGTGGCCTTTGCTCACCTGTGCCAGTTCATTTATGTTCCATTTGGCGGGATCAAGGAATATCTGGAATCCGATTGCACCAATCTCATCTCCTTCGTTGAGCGTATGAAGGAACGGTATTGGCCAGACTGGGATGATATGTGCAAGACGCTGGAACTGAACACCCATCTACCCAAGAAAGTCGAAGAGATCAAAGAAGATCAGAAGACAGAGGAAGAGGAAAAGAAGGAAGAAAAAGAAGAGGAAAAAGACAAACCCATCGAACCAGAAGACAAAGAAAAACAAAAGGCAGAAGACAAGGATGAGAAACCACAGGAGATCACAGAAGAGGAAAGCTCAGAAAAAGCCAAAGATGAAACCGAAAAGAAAGAGTGAGTATGAGAATTGAAAAGGTCCCCTAAAACCAACCTTGATGTCGGGACTCAACCTTCCTGGCAAGTGTGGCCGACTGCTGGCCATCATTGAGTCATATAATAGCAACTTGTTGGATCCAGTGTTTGATGTAAAGTGTCTTCGTTGTTGCTTAGTGATAACTCATGTCTCCCAGTCTTCAGTTTGTTTTATGCTCAAGCAAATCTCCAATTCTAATTTTTTCCATTCCAAACAGTGACCAGTGGACATTTGTGTAAGTCATGTAGTTGGCTTGCAAATGGATGCTCATTATTTCTCCTGCGTTGTTCCCTTTTGCTCCAACCAGATCCTTCACCTGTCCTCTTTTTCAATGAGCAAAACATCCAGTCTCTTGTGGGTCGTCTTCCACCGATGACATCGCCCACTTTTTTTTCAGAAATTTCATCATCTGAGGACCTCCGTCAACATGGCTACCATTTTTTTGGCCATCTTGATTGATGGGCTTTTGCCTTGAACATTGTGTCCAAAAAACATACAAAACACACAAACATGTACAAGACATACATTTTACAGGAACAATATATGGATCGTGGTTTTAAAAAGATTCCAGCGGCATATTGTCACTGTTTACATTTACTCGTAGCCTGTTCATGAAAGTCAGCTCCCAATTGTATTGAAACCCAAATAAAAGTTTTTTTGTGTAATTTGCACAGTGGATCGTGGCATTTACAATTTTCATATCAATTTTATGCAGAATGTGAACTTTGCAGACATGATAAATTCTATTGTCGGCTATTTCGCACTGGAAATATTTAAATGTTGTGTACATCTGGAATAAATGAGTTTTAACTCGTCAACTTTGTATCTTAAAAGCAATGTGTGATTAAAGCATGCTTCGTGTGATACTGGAGGAGCTTATTTGACTTGATTCAGATTACATACATTACACATAAAAGAAAAACTATTTAGAAAAACTCTCGACAGATGGCAGCAGATGATGTAATCAACTGAGATGTAAATACCCAATTGGCTTTAACGTTATAGTTGAGTCATGTCATCAGATTATACCAATTAACGGTTTTTAAAGATTAAATCAACGTAATTGACAACGTAGAAGTATTTTTAGCGTCTTTTTTTTTTCTCTACAACCTTTCCCATCTAACAGCTTTGCGTCAGGAGGAGACTAATTACAGGATTAATTCAACCGACTCATTTCTGTTGACCCATCTTTTCCCCCTTCCACGCGTGTACATACGCAAGCATTGCTGAAAGCTTTATTCTCCCGTCACATTGTATGCAATGAGGAAACAGAGGACGCATTGGCCTCTAGGGAACAGGATTAACGAGGTGCAATGGAGTGTCGATTTTTCGCTTCGGTGAATTTATTTGGACAGTTTAAATATGGCGTTCAGACACGCGTCTGTATACTCCAAAATGTTGAAAGTTGCGGGCGAATTGGATCGAGTAAAAGAAAAATCTCACTGTTCAAAGGTAACGAAGCTTAAGACATTCTTTGAGGGTTGGTGGAGGTGGGTAGTTCAGCTTATTTGATGCTTCCGAAGAAGTATGATACTTAAGAATGTGCTCTTCCTTTTTTGCTTTCAAACTCTTTTGTTTTCTACATTTTTTTTTTATTTACAGAATAACAAGTTTAAATTGTGTGTTACTTTTCTGTTGCTCCCTGGTGTGTTTCACAAACGAAAGCAAGTAGACACTCCTAAAAGTTAAATAAACCAAATCGATGGGATCACAAAGTTGTTTTTGATGCCCATCTCATCCTCAATTTAAATAATTTTTTAAAACTTATCTATTTTTAATCTTAGGAACGATATTTTTTTAATTTCAAATCCAGTCTACATTGAATTCATATAAATTCATGGTAAGGCTGGATGACTTTAAACGAATTATATTTGGTAGCTTCTGGAAGAGGGCAAAGCGATCATAAGTGATATGTACCACAAGGAAGTCACCTTTTTTTTTTTTTTTTTTTTTTTTTTTTACATAATTTGGAACCCTTGCTATAGATAAAAATTTGGATTTCCTAACAGCTTCTGTGTTTCTGAGCATCTCAAAATTCACATCCAAATCCCAGTTCCTTAAACCATCCACAAATTTTTTGGTCGATTTTTATAACACTTTAAAAAAGCAGGCACAATTTGGACGGATTCCATCCAATTCTCTTTTGTTCAAGACGAGTTGGGTTCCCTAATTAGAAGTCTGATTAGGCAATTTAACACTTGCGGCTTTGCCATCCCTCTATGGGTAACTGGTTTATGTTTGCAGATATGCGTGTTCACGAAGGCAGCTTATCTGCTTGCGGGTTGGAAAACTCGAGTTTCTGGGATCAAACCTTTCACCTCCGTATAAGACTGGCTAACTCACATTCAGATGAAAAGTCCTGATAAAGGGTCCTTGCGTCCTAGATGGAATTCGAACCTAGGTCTATCCAAGCAAAGGGAGTCTTTTATACCGACTGATCTACAGAGGTTTCCTGGACGCATAAAAAAAAATGATTTAATGGTGGCTTTAATATGTACCACACTGAAGTCATAACCTTTTAGGTGAAACATATCACTGAAATATTGAGATGGATTAGATAGCTGTTGTTTTAATTCTTTTTTTATGTGACTTCCACCTACGAAAGACTGTAAACCTGTAATGCATTTGTACCGTGGATGAGCTAAGGTTATTTATTCCCTCAACGTATTGGTTGAAGAACGAGTATGCCCTCCAGTGGACCGAAATTCAAGAATTCCAAGAACTTTCCATCTCATATTTTTCAATAAGATTCTCCGAAATTCAATCCATTCTCTAGGTTTATTAGGTTTATTCAGGTTTGTTTTTTTCGTTCCATTCATTCTCTATTAAATCTATTTCATATTCGCCTTTTGAAAGTAAATATTCCCTATTAAAAATGTGAATTTAGCATTGGGATGTTTAGTTTGTTACATGATAGTTTTCATGCTGATGATGTTGAGAATGGATTGCGGTATATAGTAGATATTTAAAAGAAGTTTGAATTTAAAAAAAAATACATTTCCTTATCTATTTTGATGACAGTACATTCTTTAGCATTTCATGAATAGGCAATCCTTTTATCAGAGAGAGAGAGAAAAAGAGAGCAGTGCTAAAGAGTCATGATCTGTCAGTAACCTAATGCGTTAATGCCTCCTTAGCGAATAGATGAGAACGACCTGTGGCTGGAAAAATAAGCTTCATTCTCTTCGCTAATGTGAAAACCATATCCTACAGAATAAAAGTTTTTTTTTTTTTTTTTTTCTCCTTCTCTTCAACCTAAGGTGGGTGAGTTAGCTGGTCTTATAGGAAGGCGGTTTTTTTTTTTTTTTCCTCGGGAGACTTTTTTAATCTCTCAAACAGACCTGAGAACATAGTGAATTCAACAACATGGGGTTGTATAATCGGTCTTCTCTACCTGACGTGGACCGTTTTTAGCAGCTGTCCAC